>NC_052948.1:15065271-15287771 GCF_013358895.1 Oreochromis aureus | reverse complement strand
TGTCATAGAGATACGTCTGGATGCCATTAAGATGGTCACTCTCGAGCGGAGAATGGTTCCCAAGAAAACCAACAATATTGGTGAGAACTGTTGTGAAAAGGCCGGACACTGTGGGTCTTGTTAGCATGTTGAGCATTAGTAACACTGCTGCTTCTCCTTAGGTGTGTGGCTAGATATACTAGAGGCTATTGGTGTCTTAGCAGTCATTGTCAATGGGCTGGTCATCGGTGTATCCTCGGACTTCATCCCCCGACTTGTGTACCGTTATCACTCCGGCCCATGTGCCCAAGGCACAGCTGCACCAGATACTGAGTGAGAAGTGCATTTTACTCGAAATTCTATCCATTTTGCAATTGGTTATATGGCTTATATGGTTATATGGCTTTCTTTTATGTTTTTCTTTTCCTCATGTTCAAGTTGTATGGCGGGTTACATCAACAACACTCTCTCCGTTGCCCCAATGAAATATATGAATGATTCATATAAATACAGCGAGAACATCCCTCCTGGCGAAGAGCCTTTGTACTGCAGGTTTGTTTTCCTTTAGTTTTCTTTTACAGTTTTTTGAGTTAAAAAAATAAATTAAATTAAATTTTAAAAAAAACATCCGATCAAAATCTAGTATGTTCCTTTTGACAGATATAAGGACTACAGGAGCCAAGATGACTACAGTCATACTCATCAGTTCTGGATCATTTTAGCTTCGCGCTTTGCATTCGTCATCTTGTTTGAGGTAAGCCTTTTCTTTTAATGCACTTCTACAAAGCAAGGCACTACATTAACACATTCACCTCTTTCCTGAGCAGTTTTTTAGCATTCTGTTACGAACCTTGGGTTTTGGGTCCAGGGTTTGGTACTTGTAACTATTAATTATAGGTTTTTGGGTTTTGTCATCCTTTAAGTGTGGGAGAATTTTATACATTTTGCTGGCCTCTCTTTGTAAATTTATTTGAGTGATAAATACCTTTTGCATCTTCTGTTTCTGTACTTCGGTTCTCTATCCATGATTTGCTTCAGCTGTGCTCCCTGTGTTAGTTTACCAAAGTTCCCGTGTTTTATGGATTATTATACACCTTAAATTAAATGTTGTTGCAAGTTTCAAGTCTGTCTTTGAGTTTGCATTGGGGTGCTACTTCTTCCTAACTACAATGCATTCAACACAATGATTTTCTAACTTTGACAGCTTTGAAAAGGTTTTCAGAGCTTAGAGTCAGGCTGTAAAAAACCAAGGTGTATGAAATAACACATTTCCTCCTTTTTTAATTAATTAATGAATTAAGTAGTTTGTTAGTTAGTTTGTTTGTTTATAAAATGAGATTCCCTTCCTAACCATGTCCCCTCTGCTTGCAGCATGTTGTCGTCATATGCAAGTTCATTGCAGCCTGGTTCATACCGAGTGCTCCCATGGAAGTGAAGAATTCTAGGCTCTCAGATAAACTCAAGAGGCTAAAAGAGGAACTCCAGTGAGTCTCTAATAATACATGCTTACGTGTGACTGCTTAATGCAAGAAAAAACCCCAAAACTGTTGTGCAATAGTGTGACATATCATGTACCTTCTGAAGTGTACCTGTAAGTAATGCTTGTGTCCCCAAAGGTTTCAGAATGTGTCTGAATCACTATTAGCCTGATTAGGTCATGATGTGACACACTAAATATGTAAGTGTTATCAAAATGCTTCGGTTACACGTTACTTTTTTTTTCAATTACAGTAATATCACGAGCTGATAGGAGCAGCAAAAGGGTGCCTCATTTATTGCCCCAAAGTTAAACTGTACACTTCCCCTAAGTCTCGGATTTTCAGCTGAACCTTTCAAGGCCAAGTTTATGCTTCCAGTTTAACCACCCTGCTCAGTTTGCATAGATTCGGTCGGACAAAGGGCTTCTTTGTCAAGTATTTGGTCAATAAGCATAATTGAGTTACTTTAACAGATCCATCTTCCTTAACACAGTTGTGTTGTTTAAAATCTATTTAAAAGCTAAACCTTGATTCTGCCTGTAGAACTAATAATATTGATAGTAGCGCTACTAAAAAACAAATTAAGATTCATTTAAACATACCTATATTAAAAAGGGTGTATTCAAATTTGGTTTTTCTCAACATTTTTCATGTAGACAGCCTGACTTCCTTAGCGATTGTCACGTGATATCTGTTTAAAATAGTTTTCTACACAAATTCAACAGTACTCTAATTTGAAATTGTTAACAGTATTGTCGATACATGATGACTTATAAAATTTGTTTGTTTTTATTTCTTGCAGATCATTTGAAGCATGATGCTGTAAACGGGATACATGTTACCCGAACAACACAAACCCAGTGTTGACTTGTGCATTAAAGTCTCCAGACTACTGCAGTGTTGCGTCAACTTTAAGGTTCTTAATCATCTCTCTGAGGAGCTCAGATGGAGGCCTGTGGCTGGATTGTCATCCATTAAAAGGACTGTAAAGGCAATTTGTCTTGAAGAAAACCAGTGTACAGCAGCTGATGTTACTGACCGCAACTTTCATGAGATTATTTTTATTCTGTATTGAGAATCCACCACTTGCTTGCTGTAGGAACTCCATATATATGAGCCTGTGTTTTGTATTGAAAGACTAAAGATAATTTATACTGATACTGTAAACGGGGTGTTGACTGTGTTATGCCTTACTGTATACTGTTTTACACAAAAAGCGCTGTGATGATTGTTGCTTTACTACAGGCAGAATCCGATTGTGTATTTTGTAACTCCGATGCAAGAATGTTTTGCTTTATAACATTTTATATCATTAAATAAAAAAGAGAAAACATCTGTCCTTGTGATTGTCTTTTAATTTAACATGTGAGCATTTTTGAATTTGCAAAGCCACAGATTTAGGAGTAGAAGTAATCTCAATTCAGTGGCAAGAAAGCCACACGTGGTTTGTCTGATTGAGTTTGATTTTCAAGAAAAATACATTTTTTAAACAAAAGGTTTTAAAACAGTAGCTTAATCACAAAGATATTGTAAATATTATACATTTGCATTTTACATTTTGTGTACTTACAACACAATAGGCTTTGTACTACCAATATAATAAGGGCTGTTGATTTAAAACATTCCTTAATGAATTCCTCTGTGTCACGGCATGAATTGGAGATTGTTATTAATACCTTTATTTCATCACGCCTGGATTACTCTAATTCATTGTTTTCTTCCCTTAACAAAACTTCTTTGGCAGAGCTGCAGGTTGTTCAGGACACTGCCACGAGGCTTCTGACTAATTCTTCACTTGTCACACAGTTGCTGACTCAGTTGCACTGGCTCCCCATTAACTAACAAGTCCACTTTCAGATTCTGATTTCTACTTTTAGAGGTCTGCATGGAGCAGCAATATCAGATATCAGTGAACTTTTACATCCCCAGCACGCCCCTGAAGTCATGTGATGAGGGGCAGCTGCATTAAGGTAACTTTGTGTTTCTAGGATTTTGTTGCAAAATATGTTTTTTAAATTTTTATCTTGAAAGGTGCTTATAAGGAAGACGACTCCCTTGCCTACTATTATAACTTGTACAGCACTTTAGGAGTGCCTTTGCACTTTATTAAAAGCACTTTAACTAGCACTTTATTTAGCATCACACTTTAAGCATAGATTTGCACATCAATAACATTTGTACACAAGAGGTTTAATTATTTATTGAATATTTATTGAGTATTTTAATAATTAACAGGTAGCCTTTGTTCCAGGTCCTGCACAGCTGCTCCTCATCAAGAAATGTAGTGGTTCTCTGTGTGGAGGAAGAATTGTTAGTGGGAGCAAATAAGGTTCACCATTAAGGAGAACTAAGGCAAATGTGTGTGCAAAGTCTAGAGGTGAAGGTGGTGCAAAGAACTGGCTTTTGAGATGTGATTACTCACCTGTCTTTCTTGTGTCCTCTCCTGGGTGTTTGGGCAAATGTTTCTAGGGGGTCCACACACCATTTAAAGGTTCCGGGAGAGGCCACGGGTTAAGGTAGTGCGGGGAATCTCCGTGCATGGGGCTGATGTTTTTTTTTTTTTTACAATAATTGTCAAGGTGTAGGGTTAAAGTGTAAAAATATTTATTCAAATGAAAATGGTAAAATGTATGTATATATTTATTTAATAAAATGTTGTATTATAGAATGTTGGTGGACGGTTAGAATTTGGAAAACCTCAACCTCAATTTTACCTGACAGTAAAATAATGGTTTAGGCCTTAAGAGCTGAGAGTATTTAAGGCTGCCAGTTAGTTGTCATCAGATGAGTGTGATTGTTTGTGCTGTGAGAAGGCTCGACATGTGAGTAACTGTCATATCCTTCAAGCTATATGGGCAAATAAATGCCTCTTGCCTCCACCATACCTTGTCTTGGTCTTCCTCACTGTAAATTCAGCCGGAAAAGGCCGCTTTGTTACAGTGCTATAAAAATAACATTTTACTTAGTTACTCACTAATGACTTTATTTATGACATTTAGACTTGTGGTAAGGTCACAAAAGAATGCAAACGTATTCAAAGGAACTGCAGGCCTCATTTGGCTCAGGTAATGTCAAAGTTCTTGATCCAACAATAAGAAAGAGACTGGGCAAAAATAGCATCCAGGGGAGTTCAAGGAGAAAACTACTGCTGACCAAAAATAACACAAAGGCCTCCCTCACATTTCCCCAAAAACATCTTGATGAACTCCAAGACTTTTGGGAAATATTCTGTGGAGTGATGAGAAAAAAGTTTAACTTTTTGGAGGCTTTTTGTCCCATTACATTTGTCATAAAACTAACACAACATTTCACAAAAAGAACATCATTCCAACAGCAAATGTGGTGGTGGTAAAGTGATGGTCCGAGGCTGCTTTGCTGCTTCAGGAAGACTTGCTGAAATTAAACCATGAATTCTGGTCTCTGCCAGAAAATCCTGAAGAAAAACATCTGGCCATCAGTTCATGTCCTGAAGATCAAATACACCTGGAGTGGAGTAGCTGTACAAAGTTAAATTCGATTGAGATGCTTCGGCATGACCTTAAACAGACTATCCATACTTAAAAACCATCCTGTGTGGCTGAATTAAAACAAATTCACAAAGAGGAATGGGCCAAAATGCCTTCACAGCGCTATGAAAAAGTAATCGCCAGTTATTACAAATACTTGCTTGTATTGTCTTTGTCTGAATCAATGACTGTTTTTCTACAGTCATTGGTCTGAATTATATAAGTCTGAAAAATATGCACAAAAAAAAGAAAAAGAAAAAGGAAATTGTGAAGGGGTCAAATACTGTAAATTTTATCCTTAATAAAAAGTTATTTTAAAGCTTTAGGTAATACATTTACTAGGTTGTAACAAAGTAATTCAACGCACCTTTTACAAACCCTTTGTTAATAAACAACCAATATTATGTAGGTGTTTATTTATTTCTATTTTACCAGGCATTCAAAATCTAGAGATTCATAATCTCTATTGCCAGAGCTTCTCGGGCCCAGATGGCGTCTGTATATTAAGGTGTCATACATCTAAACAGCAATACTAAAATAAAAAGCTGACAATGCTATTTAGGTTACTGTTCTCTCTGTTACAGTATTAACATACATCCCTTTTTATCCAGTTTTCTTCCTGTCCAGGAAGTTAAAGTAAAAGGCAGGTAAAAGTTGGTGTGTGCGTCACATGACCAAGGGCCAGCCAATCGGCAGGAGAGCTTCAGGTTTTTCCAGGTGCAGTTAGTGAACCACAAGGCTGACGTTTGCATATCCGCCTCGACTCTGTTTGTAACCATATAATAAGCCAGGAAAGTTGTGGTTTAGTGATGTAGTTAAACAGAAAACGCTGTACTCGGTTCACTGTTCACCTGAGGACGGAGGAAGAGGGAAACAGCTGCCCGCTCATGGCTGTGATTTTAGTGGCTTTCACTTTGATGTGCTCCGGGTTATGGGACAGAGGTTTACTCGCAGTCGGTAAGGGTGTTATTTACTTATCACTTTTTAAGGGCAGGTTTAGAGTTTGCTGGGAGCACCTGCTTATCAGCTCCACAGCTGCGAGCTGTGGCTGTATTCAATGTATTCATTGTGGATGCGTTTTTATTATAAACTATTTGTCGCGGTCATAATTGCCGGATGCTGATGAGTATGCTAAACATACCAGGTCAATGCACATGTGGTCATTGCGTGCACGGTCACTGTCACGCAGTCACATGCTGTTGCCCGGCAACAAGACCAGACACGGACTTTAGACCCGGACGTCCCTGTTATTGAGGAAGCGTTAAAAGAAAGAGAAGAAAAGGAGGAAAAGTCAAAAGGGGGAGCGGATAGTTGTTGGTTTTTCCTTAACGTCACAATGTGCGCATGCGCTGACCAACTTGACCAACAGGTTAGGATTTAATAGAGCAGCAGCTGACATTAGTTTATCCAATGTATTTAATTTGGTAGGGCTCATTTGTTTATACTGAATATGGCCTCAACGCTGGTGTTTTTCTTGATTATTAGTATTATTATTTTAATCTAAGTCAGGAAAACACTCCTTTGCTCATCTTCTTCCTGGGTGAAAGTGTAAACAACTTCACCTTCATGCATCATTAACCACTGACTACAGGCCCTAAAAACTAAACAGTGTCGTGTCGCTCCACAGAGTCTGTGCAAGCTGCTTGTATGCACAGACTGTATGCAAAATGTTTCTTTAAAAGGAAGTAAAGCCAGTTTCAGGGGATTTTGGCCTACATCCATTTGATCAAACAGCATGCATCAGGGATAGATTTGTGCAGATACTGTAGCCTTATTACTTTGTAGTTTGTTTATGGCCCAATGTAACATAAATTCCATTCATACTAGATTGGTGGGCATCTGATTCAGTTTTTGGTGATGCAACAGTGCCTGGTGTCATGTTACCTTACATAACAGATACCGGACCAGGAAAAACCAGGTGACAATGGAGGCAAAAACATTATTGACCATCCTGATCATGTTTTGTATGCTTAGTGATCTTATTTCAGGAAGTTTCACTCAAGTCACTGCTACGTCCAGTGTAGAACAAATGGATACTCAAAAATCCTCAATTCCCTCGGTTATTCAATCACTTAACCCTGACAGGGTCATTTAGATTAATTTTTCTATCATTGCTAGTTTTTAAACACTTCTCCTTGTTAATCTATTAATTTATTTTATTCTTACTTTTTAATTTAACTTCACTGTTTGTTGATCTGTGTCTTCTATTGGAACAATGTTTGTGAGTAGTGTTTAAAGAGTGTAGGCTGTATGAATTTGACTGTTAAATAGGTTGTGTGGGTAAGATGCAAACAGACTGCCCTTTTTGGGATTAATAAAATTAATCTAGATATTAGATTATTATAAGTCTTTCAATACTTTGAGGTGCAGCCTACAGATTTTAAGTTAGGGATAGGAAATGGACTGAATACCCTGTCCTAAGTAAACCCCTGTATTTCTTCTCTACGAAGGTCAAACTTGCGTGGATGAGAGTAGGTTTCAAGAACAGGTGGCATTTGTTGGGCATCCATATCAACTACAGTGCCCTCTGAAGATTGTTCAGAGCACCTCTCAAACACGGCTGACCTGGCAAAAGGACTGCGTGCAGCTCCCTACAAATGAGAGCAAAATCTACCTGGACTTTAACGGCCTGAGTTTGGAAGACCAAGGAAATTACACCTGTAAGCAACAGAGCAACAGCACAGTCGCATTTACTGTGCGTCTCCTAGTTAAAGGTAAAGTAATGTTTCAGTGTGCTAGAGTAATGAAGTTATTTCAAATCAGTGAGCTGCTGTAGAGTTTGTGTGTGGATTTGAAGGGGTTAATTGAATGGATACACCTGCTAACAGACATTTTGTTTCAGCATGCCTTCTAGTAACAGGCTCAGGTGCTACCTGGCATGAAGGCCTCTATTGTCTGGACATCTTGCAGTGAACATGGATAACAGCTGTGTGTCCTTACATAGAGTCTCAGTGCTCCAAGGCTCCAGAATTTAAACCTAACGGGGGCTCGACGACACTCTGGGAAAATGTGGGATCCACTGTGAAACTGAACTGCACTGCTCTCCTCTTCTGGGACCCAGCAGAGAAGCAATGTGACACCACATTGCAGTGGAGTAAAGATGGTCATCCCCTCAATAACCACACACTTTACTCGCTGAACACATCATCATGGTGATTTGAAGCCGTTGAATATTAGCTTGGCCACAGTTAATCATGTACCTGTGTTTAGACCTGTGTTTAATTTTCTTTCTAACTATATCAGGTCTCCCGGTGCTGACCAGCTGATGGTAAATAGCCTCCTAGTGATCACCCTCAGAGAGCTGGAAGATTTTGGGCTGTACAGCTGCACAGCGAGAAACATTTCTGCTGACTTCAGTCTGAAGAATCTAGGTAAAAATAAAAAAAACAAACAAGCTTCTCAAATAGAAGTTGAGGCTATTCAGGATACATAATGGGTCTATTTTCCATATTTAAACATATTCTTTAAATACTAACTATTTAACGGAGAAACTCCATGCACTCAGCTATGGGTGGTTTGTTTTCTTTTAAATGGGGTTCTTTGAAGTTTTGATCCACAGTCAGTGGGTTACTTCCAGTGGATGGCATTAGGCTTTGCATGTACTGCTCTGGACACAATCGGCAGCTAAAAGAAGTTAGTTTAAGCGTACACTTTATTTTCAGCCTTTTCCCTGCAAACTTAAATACTGAAGACTAACTAAAGTGCTTACACAGGACCATCGAACTCAACAAACACAGGAATCTGACTTGGCATGCTTGTGTTGCTCTGTCTTGATTGATTAATTTTTGATAATGAGTTAGTTCAGTTCCAGACTGATGCTTTAAAGCACTATAGTCATATATCACGTGAGCAGTAACTACTGTTTTCTACACAGTAAGAATGAAAAAAAAAAAAAAAAAACAAAGACTAGGAAAGAAACTATTTCTGTGCAGTTGTGGTCAGACATTCACATATACTCTATATATACTCTGTAAATATAATGGTAATTTTGTGCTTTTAATTCTTTGAGCTGTTCTTTTTCCAGGGTGGAATAATTATACATCATACATCTTTAATGACTTAAAAATGCACAGTTTTTTCAATTTATCTTGGATTTTCCCTCCAAAAGTTTACTTGCAGTCTTGTACTGTATATTGAAAATTGTGCCACAATATATGTTGTATAATATAAAAGCTTTTAATTGGAGTATTACTTTTATATTCTCCATTGATTTTCCTTTTGCTTCTGGTATATATGTTCAGGCAGCCCCAGCCACACAGGTGCTGTGATTGCAGCCGTCATCCTCCTCCTGTTCCTGGCTTTAGCTGCTGTCATTTACTCGAAGTGCCACCTGAACATCAAACTCTGGTACAAGAACTCGTATGGAGAATATGAACTCAATGGTGAGACCTTTCTTGAATTTAAATGAAGTTGCTGCACTGATACTTTTGTATTAACAACACCTGCATGTTTGTGTCTGAACCTTTTCAGATGGGAAGTTATATGATGCCTATATCTCATATGTGAATAATGACTATGACAGGAAGTTTGTCAACTTCGTACTCAAACCTCACCTGGAAAATATAAATGGGTACAAAGTGCACCTCAATGACAACGATATACTACCTGGTGCAGGTATGATTATATTCCCACACTGCAGTGCTACTATCGCTTCTGTATTGCTTACCTCATGCCTGCTTCATGCTCAGTGTATATAATTTTGAGTAACCCACTGAAATGTACAGTCATGAAAAAGACAATTTTTATAGGACACTATGAATCAGTAATTTTCAGAACTACATCAGAGCAATAACTTCTGCACCAGTTTATCAGTCTTACACATCATTGTGCAAGAACTTCGGCTCACTCTTTGTCGCTTCAGTTCATTTAAGTTTGTTTTCAGGCATTCTGTTGTGCATTTACTGCTGTGCCTGTTGCATGACCCAATTTCATACCAGGCTTCAGCTTCCAGACAGATGACCCCACATGTGACTAGATCTGGTTAAAGTGCTGAAAGCCAGCACGCTGAATAACCTGTAGAAAATGAGTGAGATGTTGCTGATAATTACATCCGCCTTCATCATGTAGCACTGCCAGGAAGTAGACCGTCACCAGGATGGTTGTCCCTGTCAGAAAACGACCAAAAATATAGGTCTCACTCTCTGTCAGGTGGCCCGCCACACCTGTAGACAGAGTGAGAATTAATGTATAACGGCTGTCTTTGACTGTCTGAGTTCACATCTTTCATGAATGTGTGAAATTGAAGCAGTCAAATTCATCTCTAACTACAGTCAGGCCATACAATGTTACAATAGTTAGAAATGTTGCCAGGTCCTAGAAGGTTAAATCAGCATGGTTTATAAATTTTTATGGCTTTTTCTCACTATTTACACTCCACATAGACTGCTAGTCCTTGATGCACCTATCTATACTACCAGTGAAGAGTTCGTACACACTTTCTCATTCAATGTTTTTTTTTGCTTTAATTTTATTGCTTTTTACACTGTAGAAACATAGTGAAAACAACAAATATATGAAACAAGGATTATGAAATTACAAAGGAAAATAAGAAAATGATAAATAACTCTACATATGTCATATTCTAGATTCCTGGAAATAGCCACCCTTTGCTTTGTTCGCAGCGCTGCTGGCCCTTGGCCTTCTCTCGATGAGCTTCATGATGTAGTCACCTGAAGTGGTTTTCACTTCACAGGTGGACCTTGTCAGGGTTCATTTGTGGAATTTCTTGCCTTGATGGGGTTGGAACCATCAGTTTTGCTGTGCAGAAGTCCGGTTGGTAAACAGCTGGACAGCCCTATAGCCCTATAGACAACTGTTAGAATTCATATTATGGCAAGAACCAGTCAGTTACATAAAGAGAAACAACAGTCCATCATTACTCTAAGTGAAGCTCAGTCTGGTAAGATCCAAAAAATTTGAATAGATGGTGTCCCGCCATGAAGCATGGAGGAGGAGGTGTGATGGTGTGGGGGTGCTTTGCTGGTAACACTGTTTGGGATTTATTCAAAACTGAAGGCACACTGAACCAGCATGGCTACCACAGCATCCTGCAGCGACATGCCATCCCATCTGGTTTGCGTTTAGTAGGTCAGCATTGATTTTCAACAGGATAATGACCCCAAACACACCTCCAGGCTGTATAAGGGCTATTTGACCAAGAAGGAGAGTGATGGAGTGCTGTGCCAGATGGCCTGGCCTCCACAGTCACCTGACCTAAACCCAATCGAGATGGTTTGGGATGAGATGGACTGCAGAGTGAAGGCAAAAGGACCAACAAGTGCTCAGCATCTCTGGGAACTCCTTTAAGACTGTTGGAAGGCCATTTCGGGTGACTGCCTCGTGGGGCTCGTCGGGGGAATGCCAAGGGTGTGCAAAGCAGTGGTCAAAACAAGGGGTGGCGGTTTCGGAGAGTCTAAAATATAAAACATGTTGTGAGTTATTTCACACTTTTTTGTTTATTACATAATTCCATATATGTTCATTCATAGTTTTGATGCCTTCAGTGAGAATCTACAATGCAAATAGTCATGAAAATAAAGAAAAACCATTAAATGAGGAACTGCGTCCAAACTTTTGACTGATAGTATGTATATTGCCCATTTGTTTTTGGCCCTAAACATACCACCCATACCCTTTTTCATTACATCCACAAAGTTTTCCACTTCTTATTTTAAACTAAAATTCAACATATTCTTTGTCTTAACTGTTCCTCTTTGCTTTAAGGAGACCAGTGACTGTAACTGTATAACCTTTTTTATTCATTAAATAAACATAAAAACTCAGAAAAAAAAAAAAATGTTGCCTAACAGAAAAAGGTTATGAGTTCAAATTCACTGGTCAGCTGTCTGTGCTAGCCTTGCCAGCCTCTTAGTCACTAAAGGCTGGAATAAACTCCAGCCCCATTAAAAGCTTGTATTACATAACTAGAATACTTTTGTATACAAAAGAGTTCATGGTCGACTCAGTGACCACAAGGTGCCCAGGTTCTGTGGCTGCAAGACAAGCGCTAATCACACCTCTCCACCACCATGCTTGACAGTTGGTATGAGGTGTTTGTGCTAATATGCTATGTTTGGTTTTCACCATATTTTGTGCTTTGTGTGGCCAAACCTTTCCACTTTGGTCTTGGCCATCCACAGATCATTGTTCCAGAAGTCTTGTGGTTTGTTGAGATGCAACTTTTCAAACCTAAGCCATGCTAAGAGACCTTCTCCTGAAAAACCCTTCAAACAAGTCACACTTTGTCAGTCTTTTTCTGATTGTACTGTTGTAACTTTAAGCTTTAATATGCTAACTAAGGCCTGCAAAGTCTGAGATGCAGCTCTTCTAATTTTTTAGAGGTAGCAGCACCTGGCTGCTACTTACCCTCCTAATTCTTATGGAAATATTAAGGGTGGACTTAATATTTTTACAGGATTGCACTGAGTTGTGTAGAAAAGCTCATTTTCTGCCTTTTTTATTGCACCAACTGTTTTCAGATCCTTCTGCAGAGCTCCTAATGAACATGAGTCGCTCTCGGCGCCTCATTGTGTTGCTGTCTTATGCTTACCTTGAACAGGACTGGTGTTCCAGTAACTTCAGGTAGGAAGAAATACACAGAAATATCACTGTTTAAACTGTGCTATATAAAAATGACATTGTATTTATATAGCACACAGCCAAGTTATGAAAGTGTGAAAGCAAATATAATAATTTGTATATTATTACATTGCACCACTTGAGGGCAGAATTGCTCCAGTATGCGGTGTCCTATTTTTAACTGGAGCTCTGTGTGTTTTCAGACAGGGCCTCCTGCACTTGTTGGAGTTGTGTCAGCAGCCCATCTTCATCGTGTTGGATGGTCAGTATAAGCGCATGAGGCCTGAGGTCAAACAGCAGCTTAATGAGAACCAGCACTGTCTCACCATACTTACCTGGAGACACAACTCTGTGGTAATACTCCAGCCACATGTTGTTTCATTACTAATATGATGGATAGTTTCGACTGACATTACCAGTGGGGCACCGTGGGTGTGGTTTCGCTAGATTTGATTGGTTGTCATGACATTTTGATTTAAAATGTGGGGAATTTTAATGATTGGTTTGCGTTTGTACGTGCCATTACATTTTCAAACGCAGCACCGCCCACTTCACACCAGGGAAAACCAGGAAGAGGAGACAATAACAGACAGTAACAGTGCAAATAGAAATCTGTCAGTTACAAGTCAGAAGATTTTTGTGTTCTTCTACGTTCTCAAAAGCTGATTGGGAGGTTCAAGGCTAGAATAATAATACTGATAAAACTAATATGTTTATTTTACAGCAGTTTTGAGGAAAAAACCCCCCAAGAAGATCTGAATTATTGCTAAGTTAGTTTGTAAAAGTGACTACCTCAATCATGCAATTTCACATATTTTTCTCAGTCTTTCATAAAGGTTAAAAAATCTTTGTTTTCACTTTGGTTTTATGAATTATTGATATCAAAAATTATCAGTTTTATCAATTCAAAATTAAATTAAAACTATAGCATTGCACTTTAGAAGCAGCTTGCTGGGACTAATCTTATGTGGTGCCTTTGTGTTTGTGTTTGCACAGACTCCTTCCTCTGTCTTCTGGAAAGAGCTAGCTTTAGCAATGCCTCGCAGAGTTGTCTTCCACAACGAGTCTGCCGGTGACCCTCAGACGTTGCTAGAGGATGACAAAGACCCAATGCTGACCCTTGAGCCGGACTACCTAGACTGCCGTTCAGATACTGACCCTGCCGGTGATCTGGGTAAGAGCTGCAGTCTAGATTTTTTGTGTGTTTACATTTTAATATCTGGAAAAAATACTGAGGCAAGCATGCACATGTTTAACAAGCACCTGTTAATGACTTTGATCCAATAATGCAAATCATCAACTTTGGCAGCTCTTGTACTTGTTGTCACAAGAGTGCAACATAAAATGTTACAGCCTTCATACAAGTCTCAACCTGAAAGACTTAAAAAGAAAAAAAAACCACGTCAGAGTCGAAACCCTCTTCCTTTTACTTAGTTAGTGACCAATTTGAATAAACAAATACTGACTAAGCCATAGTTAATACTTAACTTCATAACTAAGGCATCGTATCACAATGGTCTTTCACATATTTACTTTTAATTTCGCTATTGATGAGAATGCTTTCATGTCATTCTTAAGAGTTAAAAACTGTTCTTGTTTGTTTTCTTCCAGAAAGTTAGATGCAACTATTAAAATTATTTACAAAGCACTGCAGTCAAATGATGGTGGGCTTGGCTTAGCTTAGCTTAGCTGAGTTTAACTTTGTGACGGCATAAACAACTTGGCTGGGTCTGTCCAAAGGTAAAGAGTAATAAACACGCTCCTCCTAGCTGTGGATTTATGAGTTTTCAAAAAGCCGCTACACTTAGCCACAAAGTGCTGAGCATACAATTGTTCATGTTGAAGCTTTTCAAGTGATGTTTGGACATAGCCTGGCAGACAGAACTCATTTCAAGTCTTTATTTCCAAAAAAATCAAAGCAATAGTTTCCTTTTACTTTGTAGTAAAAATGTAAAAAAAACCCTTTAATTTGCACACTCATACACACAAAATTGAATCGATACAAACCAAAGAAGGGGAAAGTGGCATTTTGCATCGCTCTCCTTCTCTCTCTGTGTCGCAGGTCTTCGCCTCCCTGTCTACAAAGCTTTGGCCTGCAAAGCTCCAGTGCTCCCCGCTGCAACCAGCTCAGCAGCTGAGCCGAAACACTCTGACATCGACATCTCGGACTTGGGATCACGCAACTACGCAGCACGCTCAGACTTCTACTGCCTGGTCGCTGAGGACATCTGATTCACACTCCTTTCTAAAACTCGACGCTACGTAGATCGCTGTTGGCATGTCTTTACTCTTTTTTTTTTTCTGCGTCATGTAGCCAAGTTTCCTTTCTGTACAGTGTGTTATTAAAATCAGTGTGCTGCTTTCTGTTTCTACATACCATAGATGATTTTAGCATTTTTAAATTTCATACTGATGTGTAACATACTTTGTGAGAAAATGTCTGAAGTATTTCAGGGAAGTAAGTGTAATTAAGAGTGTGTGTACAATAAAATTTTTTATTGATTGCCAATTTACCCTGTTGATCTTTATTTTAGTCTCCAACAGAAAGCAGTGTAAGGACAGTGTGTTATGAATTTTTTTTTAAATTTATAAGTACTCGATCTTCCTTTTATAGTTGGCAGTAAACAAATAGTTGGCAAAGGCATAAAAACATGCAGATGACAGATCAGATATCAGTGCAGAGAATCCAGGGAATGTGCTTTTTTTCCAGTCAGGTGAAGGAACGGTACTCCTGCACAATATGATCATTTAGCTGGAAGCTTTGCACGTACTGGAAATCAATCACAAGGTTTTCTTCCTTTGTAAAGGTTGATGTTCTCTCTCCTCATGGAGGTCCTGCACTGAGGTAAGAGCCTAAATAAGGGTGCAGCAGGGAAGGTCTGGTATTGTTCCTGTCTGAGCAGGAACAAATATGCAAACAGGGTGTGGCTGGCATTTTGCAGTGTTGGTGTCAGTCTGTTTCGGCAGCAAATGGTGCTGTGCGCACATGCTAAAGAAACACGAACAAAATGTCATTTCATTTCCAAATGTTTCTCTTTATTAGATGTTAAATATGCAGATGACACCGCTGTAAAAAGCATCAAATGAAGTGTCTTCTACTGCCCACACAGAAACACAAGGTTACCATTTATGCCACTGAGCAGCAACTGCTGCAGTTCAGGGATTTAATTTTTATACAATAGACTTTGCAAAATAGATTTACTGCACAATGGATCCAGGTTTGAAAGACGTTTAAATTTACAATTTGCCACAGCAAACAGCTAAAATGACAAATAATTGGTTTCATCTGTCCTGCAACAAGTAATCCTATCACCCCAGCATTAAGCACAGACCATTAATTACACCAGAAAAACAGTGATTACTATAAAATCATTGGATAAGACTAGACATATGTATAAACAGAAATCCACTTTGAATGACACCCCCTAAGCTAATTTATTTACATTCAAATTTCTATAAATCTATGGTTTACATTCAAATATAACAGACATCATCTATCTGAAAACTACAAGTACAAAGGACTGCTGTCTATAAAACAAACACATGTCATTTCTATGCAAAAGAAAAAGCAATATTTACAAAAACATCTCGCATCTGAACCGTAAATGAGAGGGACAAAACAGGGAGTTCTGTTAAAACCTAAGGCACAAGTGTCCATCAGATTGTCCATCAACTGCTTTAAAACTGCTGTGACAGAAAATAAAACCCTGATTATACATGAAACGCATACAGTGATCTAACAAAGAGATTAAATGCTTAAGGTGCACATATGTGTATTAGAATCCATAAATTCTTGCACTGCATCGATGTCCACTGACATTTCCTTTGGATGGATCCTCTGTCACTTGTGTATTCATATCCATAACATAAATTATTGCAGGTGAAGACAGAGCAGATGTTACCATGGTATAGATTTCTTCCACTGAGTGCTGGTAGACTTTGGGATTGTTCGCTGTTGTAGAATTGAATTTGTCCCAAATTACCTCAGCTTTAGACCTGTAGCGTTGATTGATACTGTTTTGTGAATCCTTTCTGTAGCACAAAGATACAAACAAGATGTTATGATATTATATATACTTCAAAACACAGAAAAACAACCTGGCGTGATCTTAAGATCATGTTTAATCTGTGCTCTTGTACTTACAGTATTATGCAAAATGTACAGTAACGCAATGGAGTGCGTATCTGATTAATAAAATGAAAACTCTAATCAAAGCCAACATTAAATCATGTTTTCTGTTGTGCGAACAAGTTCATGAAGAAACAAGCTGTATGCCACACCTTTGGGTGGGACAAGCTGCGATCTGCAGAAGGCAGTAAAATTACCTGGTCCTTCTCAAGACCTGAACCTGCCTGACTGGATATGTTTGTGTGTGTCTGTATGTGTATGTGTGCGCGCGTGTGTGTTTAAAGAGTAGCAGTGTGAGGTGTTAAACGTGTCATCTAACTGAGAGAGCTTTGCAGAGAATGAACAGAGTTATTCGTCACAGAATTCCCGTCACTCTCACTCTTTCACACTCGGACATAACGTGCACGTACACACAAACGCACACAAGCTGATAAGAATGAGGGCGGGGCGGTGAGAAAATAAATTGTTTTCATTGAATATTCACTTTTGTGTGGACCTAACTCCTTGTTTTTGCTCAAATCAGAGGCCAGGAAACTCTTTAAAAGGGTTTTTTTAAGTGTCAAATGCTTAAAAAATACTAAACTGAAAATGGAAAGATTGGTGTTTGATTTGTCTAAGCATATGAGGAATACAAGGAAATTAGATGCTCTATCTTTGATATAGTATTGATTTTTTTTGCATGTCATGATTAGAAGTGCAGAGCTCAAAGCCGTCTCTTACCGATTGGTACTGTCTGTGCAGCTTCTTGTAATGATACATGTTGGACAGAACTGTGGCTGCTGCTGTGGATGCCTTATTCTTATCAAGGCTAGAAAAATGTTTCATCCAAGGTTATTAAATGATACAAATGACTTCACACACAAAATTTTGGATAGCAACATTAAAATTGAACATCAGGAGTCTGGAA
This sequence comes from Oreochromis aureus, assembly GCF_013358895.1. Classification (NCBI taxonomy): domain Eukaryota; kingdom Metazoa; phylum Chordata; class Actinopteri; order Cichliformes; family Cichlidae; genus Oreochromis; species Oreochromis aureus. The sequence goes on along the minus strand of NC_052948.1, from coordinate 15,270,194 downwards.
AAATGTTCCAACCTGCTGCTTCGTGAGTTGTAGATGCTCATCAGTTTTGTCAGGCCTTCAAATTGGGCGATGTCTCTGGCTGCACTCATGCTGCCAGTCACCAGGTTATTGAAAACACCGCAGATGTTGACCACCGATTCGCTGGAGGGAAACTTCTGATTTCCATCCATAGGCAGTTTATCCACCAGTGGGTTCACAGTCTTTTTGGCTAAATAAACCAATACAAATTAGCGTCTTATTAAAAAAAAAAGTTAAAATCAGTTTTGACAATCAACTAATTCTTAAAATGTTGCAAAGACAATGCTTTAGGTTTTTATATTCTGTGTCTTAGAGACATCAACATTTCTACAGAAGCGGAAGAGAAAAAAAAAAGATGACTGACCCATTTCGTCTTTATCGTTGGTATGGCGGGAAAGGTTTCGGAGGAAACCTGTGAGCGAACGCAGCTCTGCATCTTTGGTAGACTGAGATACTAGATCTAGGATGGTTGGCAGCATGCGTTCTTTGTCCAAAGCCAAATCGCTCAGCACCGCAGGCCACTACAAGTTAAAGAGACAGAGCAATTAATGTATGAGATGGACTAATTATAGCTAATTATCAAACAACCTTTGTCAGAGATCTTTTATACCACGTCCTGCATCTCTGTGTTGCTTGTGCTTTGATTTGTGATGATGTTATCACTGTGTTACTCAGCACTTTCTTGTAATGATGTGTGTAATGTCCGTAACTGTGATGTCTTTTTTTCAGTTGTAGTTGTATTTCCCCGACAGCGGGCACAAGACAAAAAATGTAACTACGGCTGACATTAGTCCCTTATCCGGACAGTTTGGCCTTGTATGTACCAGCGACTCCTTTGGAAACATTTTTAATGGAATTAGCGGAAAAAGCAGTTTTGGCTTTCTCTGTGTTACAGCGCATCCAAGAAAACTTTTTATTTCGTTTTGGTGAATGAAATTTGACTGTTTTACTTTTCATTTAGGTAATTAGCCCTTATTAAGATAAGATGTACTCTATTTGTCTTTGATCTCTGAACGTCTTTATTGCATTAAACACAACAAACTCTTTATTAATGCAACTTGCATTCCCACCACTCTGGGATGCTGGGTGATGCAACTGTAGCTGTTTACATCTTTTATATACAGTGTATGGTTACTACATTTGAATCCCTGATGAATTTGCTGCTTACCCTTTTGTCTCCAGCTGTGATGTTCTGCAGTGCTCCAGCAGCTGCTTCGCGGGTGTTAGAGTTCATTTCGCATTTTTTCAGCGATTCATGGTACACCTTCAAAATATCAGGATGCCAGAGCCACTCCATATCATTTGGCACTTTAGTAACTTGATTTAAAATTTGATACTGCTTCTTTTTCTGTCAGTCAAAGAAATACAGGAGAAGGCAGAATTAAGATGTGCAGGATGGTCTATGTGCACTTGCTGATGGGGCGATTCTCACACGTGCTTACAGTTTTGGTTTTTCGGCTCTGAGGTGTAAAGCAGCCAATGGATTCGCCCAGCCCACTGTCCTGATCTCTGTCTGGTTCAATGCGGGATAAAACAGAGGATGGAAGTTCGGTGTAGAGCTGGTAGGAGAGGTTCCTCAAGATACACACCGAATTCTCCACCCCCTAGAACAGACATACACACATCCAGACAAATAAGTACACAAAGGAAATAAGGCACGTGTAACATTTTGGAACCATGGACAAAAAACAAAAAACAACAACAAAAAAACAGACAAAAAAAAAACAATATATATAATATACTGCAACTCAAGTTGTCTTAGGGGAAACTAGACTATAGGCTTTAAAAACAACAACAACAACAACAACAAAAACCAAGCCTGTAAGTGGTCATTTCTCAGACCAACTATAGCACTATATATATTTTATAAAAGAGATAAGGAAAGCGGTTGAACCTAGGGGACCAGGGTTTGAATCCCACATGAATACCAACGTCAACACTGAGTTACTTTTAGTGCTAGTGAAGCATGTGGCAGTGGCTCACCTCCTCTGGTAGGAGGGGCTTAAAAAAAATGTTATTTTATTTTTTGCCTTCTCTGGATTTCTCCTTATTTTTAGCTATTCTCTCACCTTTTCATCGGCTCTGTTGGTTTTGAGGCAGGCCGTGATGTAGTTCACCAAAGAACCCACAAGTCCATTTGTTCCTCTCATTGAGCGACGGGTCTTTTCGTTCACGGAGCTCAAATTCCTAAAACACAGAAAATAAGTAAGTGATTTCAGAGCACTTCTTCAGGTCAGATTGAGTGTTGTGCACATATAGATTACAGTACTCATGGCACCAATAATACACCATTAAATTAAAGGTAATACTAAGCCATACGATTCTCCAAAAACCTGTTCATTAGAAATGTTAATACAGCAATGAATTAACAGAATAGAGTCAAAGGTAACCGGAGGCTGGAGTAATGCTGGCTCTTGCAAACATCAGCAAAAAAGTGCTGGGTGTGGAAAAACAAGCTTGCCAAATGCAAATGTAGTCATGGGAAAGGAAAAGCATACTCATACATTTTGATCAATCATGTAGCAACTGTAGAGACACATAAATGAGGTGCACCTGAGGCATCCCGTGGCATTGCAGAAGATTTCTGTCTCGGAAGGGGACTCAGGAGGGATTTCTGTGTCTGAATCGGTCTGCGCAGTCCGATCCATCTCGTTTTTCGAGAGGGGGACGAGGATCTTTTGAGTAAGTGTAGAAAGTGTGTCTTTGGCTAGTTTCTCCTTAAGGTTTTCTTTGGATGAAAGGTTCCATAAGATACCTGCACAAATATGGACAAATAAAAACTGGCATTTAGGCATACTATTGCTTCTTTTTTTTGTCATCAGCTTTTCTCAACCATGATTTCAGGATGTTTTTATTGATTGACTTCAAGAAGTATGGCAACAGTTAACCAAAAATTTGGGGAAAAACTATATTTTTTCAGGCCTGCAGTGAGTTAAATGAACATTAACCAATTTAAAATGATTTCACAGTAATGATTTAACCTACCATAGCTTAGCAGAAATATCCCCCCCAAAAAACACATGCCATTAAAATAAAATATCCATTTGAGGATTACATTGTGCTCCATGAATCAAAAACCTGACATCTGCTGTCACACTTTGGAAGCCCACTGAGATTAATAAGTACAGGTAAAAGTTACTCCCTATGCCAAGGCATTTTACTTAGCACTCTGTGTTGTGGCTTAAAGGAAAAAAGTGACAAGGTCTTGTCTCATCAAAGGGGGCGGCTGATATACTGCTGCTTCACAGGCCCACACAGCTCCCATCCTCACCTACACAGTCTATAGACATGACAGCAGTTCCCCATCCAACTCTCTGTGTATTCAGACACGCCCCATGCCTTGCAAATCTTCACGGTGTGCTCTTGTTTGTTTGAACCATACCAATTTCAAAGACTGCTCTTTTTGACAATCTGATCACTTTAAATCCACACAGTGACTTGAACCAATCTGGAGCCACTTCCTCTTGTGGGAAAGTTCCAAAATGATATTCTAGGTGTTTCTTTGGTGCATGCGTTGAGATACCTGTGATGTTTTTGCGGAGCTCATCATCGTTCTCATCAAGCGCCTTGACGAGCTCTTGGATGCCACCCTTTTCGATCAGGGCCGACTTGTTTTCCATGTTCTCGTAGATGATGTTGCGTGCGGCACCAGTGGCGTAGCGCCGTACTTCTGGGTCTTGGCTGTTGAACAGCTGCACCAAATCACCAATGCCACCCAGTTGACGCACCTAAAGAGGGAAGGAAAAAAACAGTTGGGCATTTTCAGGTATTTATACAATCTCTAGGAATGTAGGACTGGGACAGGGACCTAAATGAAATGATAAAAACTGAGAGTTGCTTCTAACAATGTGAAAGGGTCATTTAATTCTTGAAAAAGTCAGAAAATTCCCTTTAAAAATTCTTTTTGGAGAAGTTAAATCTGCCGACAAGAGATTGCCACACTAACTCAAGTTAAGAAATGGAGAAGAAGAAGAAGTAGAAGAAGAACTAGGACACACCAGAACGGAAGCCCCAGCTTATTTAAAGTCACCAGAAGAGGAGAAACATCTATCAGTGGATGCTGGCACTTGAAGGAAAACAACTTTCATGAATGAGTTTCTTAATAGCAGAGAGGAAAGAACTGAAGGAATTGTAACCATGAGTTTAATCAGTGCAAAGTACCTCGGTTTTAGAGTCTTTGTCATTGTAACACTGATGCTGGATGTATGCGGCACCCAGGGCCTGCAGGCTGGCATCTTCCTCTGTCAGGTACTGCACTGCTGTTTGCATGTCCAACCTGACAAAGAAGCAAATAAACAAATTCAACACAGGAACTCAAAAAAACACTTTATTACATAACTTCCCTGCAGTTATGTTTGGTAGCACACAAAGAGACGGCTATTCACAGGCGGTTTGTTTCTGTGTGCAAAATTGTGCTTGTTGAACTTCTTCCAAATCGCACAGTGCGCTGCAAATCAGCTCGCCCTAACCACACGCTGTGGGATGTGTGAAATGTGAAGCTTGACACTGAGCTGCCACACCCGAAACCAGTCCTGCCACTATGGAGCCACCTCCCAATCCACAGCTCTTAGGAAACTCACTTTTCACATCGCACACTCCCCTTGTAAACTTAGTGACACATGAAATTTACGGCACATTGGTTCATCACCTTCACTAAGAACGTCATTGACAAATACAACAAACTGAGTCATGAGGATGACTAGAGAGAGGAGTGGAGAACCACCTCTGTTAAACGACTGCTTCCAAATTGATCAATACGCCTCTGAGCTCATCAATTCCTTTCATCAGCGCTTAAATGGTTTTTTTTCTACAGATTGTGTGACATCACACTCATGCCGGTTTTCTTCATGCTAGCGTTGCTTTCTTTGCTTTCTGTTTTCTCTTTGACACAGAAAAAAAACGATGGGCTGAAGCTGAAGACCTGTATACAGTACACACTAAACTACACTGAATTCTTAGAAAGACCAATCACTGTTCTGTTTTTCTAGGATTCTAGAATTCCTCTTACCCAACATCATTGGTTGTTGAGGTTGATGTTGTTGATGACTGATAAAACCTGACCTATAAATGTAAACACGGGCATTTTTCCAGACACTGACCTGCACCAGATCATACAGTGATCACAAACTTCAGTACAGTACAGGAAACTCAGTGCTACCAATGAAAACACTGATCTTATGAATGTGAAAATTTTCTCACCCGCTCAGGTTGCCCATGCTGGCGCCCAACTCCATCTGCCCGTCGTAAATGTCCATGCCCCTGCCCACACTCTGCATGCTCTTCACCGACATGGCACGGGACATGGTGCCTTGACGCTGCATCATTAGGTTCCCCTGGGAGCCAGACATCGTGGACATCATGAACCCTCGGTCCAAAGTGTCTCCACCTCCCCCGTAGACGCTCCCACCTGACGTCTGCTGCATGGTTCCAGACATGGAGCCCATGCTCATCCGGTTACGGTTTGTAATCCTGCTGATGGTGCGGTGGGCCGGGCCTTTGAAGGACTGCTGATGGACAATCTCTGTCCCACCTGCTGGCGCCCCTCCGCCACGGGAAAGAGTGCCGCTTAGAGATCGGCGCATGGTTGACTGAAAGCCCGAGCTGCCTCCTCCTTGCATCATCTGGCTGGTGTAGCCATTGACCGCGCTCTGAGCATACGAGCGACCATAGGCGGCGTCACGTTCGGAGATTAAACTGCCAGCATCGCTGTTGTCGACAGCCCAGCCCCTCATTTGCATTGGTATTGGCTGCATTGAATGCGTAGAGATTTCTGGGTCCATTCGTTTCATGGTCCCCATGCGCATTTCTTCTTGATAAAACCCCCCCCCACCACCACCAGCAGCAGCATAACCTGGACCTCCACTCCTAATACTCATCCTCTGAAACTCAGCCATGTCTGGGGCGGCAGAACGGCTGCTGAAGCCCGACCTTTGAGACAGTTGTGGACCCTGAGGGTGGAGAGAGGAGTTACTGTTACAAACAGATGTGTAAGGAGAGTTACTCAATAGATTTCACTGAACTGCAAGTTTGGATGAATCAAAAATATTTCTAAATCTATTCAGGGGACTGTTATAGAAACAAAGGCGAGGACACTGACGTGCATTAATCAGCCAGCGTCTTTCGAATTTAATCATTAAGATTGAGGAATCTAGTGAGTGGACAAGAAAACTCAGAGCTGATCTAATCACAGCCTACTGTGAAATACCACACACACTGTGTCCTACGTGACCTGTCAGCAAACCCATTAGCTTTTTTAAGATGGGAGCTTCCAGCTAATGTAACGTCTGGTGTTGGATTAGAGACTCAGTTTAATCATTTCTGTGTGTGAATACTGGGCTGAAAAAGTGAGAAACGCTGCACTCACGATTGTTCTGGAGCCAGAGTACATGAAGGATGATTTAGAGCTGAAACTTGGGTTATAGGTGTTATATTTCACTGACGATGAACCGCCGTAATCTGAAAAGAAGCAAAAAAAATATATATATATATAATCCACCATTTGTCAGTGAATAACACATAATTACTACACTTTAAAATATATTTATACACATTACAACTGGTGTGTATAATTATGTTGTTTTGAGCACTCTTTATACAACATGTCTCATTCACACAACCACTTGTTTCTAAAAGCTTTTTCTATTTAGCACACATTTATACTCGGATGAAAGCATCAGAAGCAACTCCAGGTTTAGCGTCTTGCTCAAGAATACTTTGAGGATCGAATCACCAACTTTCTAATTAGTAGACGACCTGCTCTACCTCCTAAGCTACAGTCATAAAATGCTTTATAGAACCTTTATAATAATAAATAATAATGACTCTGTTTTATACAGAAACTTGAGATACTTTTTGGTGTATTCAGTGGGAAAAGACTAATGTCTCTGTTAAACTGCTGTTCCACTTAGTCAGGTAAGGAATCAGTAATTTGAGTGATTTATGACTTAACAGTCATCTTTAGCCTGATCCTACTGCTACTAGTGTCAAAGAAAATCCCTTCTAAACAGGTCTAGACAAAAATGGAACAATGACAGCAAGAAGTGACTGGACCACAAAAATAGTTGAAAAAGTTCCTTTTCTTAAGAAACACTCTCCCATTTTTCAAAAAAGGAAGTTCATTTATACAGTACTTTCATTGTAAAAGATGACTCAACTGCTGACTGTGTTCTTGCAACTTCTAATGCAACTTCTAGGAGGTCAAGTGTGATTAAAAAAGATGGCAAATGTGACTTAAAAAAAAAAAAAAGCTACAAAACAAAGTTTTTCAAATTTGATTTAACCCGTGATGGTGTTATTGCAAAAAAACCCCAAACAAACAAACAAAAAAAAACAGCATTGCAGAGAAGTTTAATGAAGATATTCCATGTCATAAAAAAAGGCACTTTTAGGGTGGGATCAATCGCAGATGAAAATCCCACAATAAGGTGTGCCTTTAATTTACAACAATGATTTACATGAAAGACATTTCTGTCTAAATAGCCGGTGTCGTGTTGCACCAAAGCCCAAAGGTTTGATTTCACACGGTGTGTTGCAGCAGGACCTGACCAGTCAGCAGGGCCGCTGTCTCCGGTTACCTGTCCTACATACAAAGACATTTGCAGGTTTCTGTGAGCAAACACTGAGTATCTGAATGTTTTTTGCTCTCCGTCCAGACTCAAACGGCAAGTGGTGACTCTGATAGCAGCCATGGAGCAAGCTGTTTACAATATAAGCAGGTTTGAGCAACAGTTTGTTGACCCACATATCTGAGCTGAGAGCGGAATATGTCAGTGACAAAACTATGTTAATTATAAAGTAGCATCTATGGGTGTAATTAAGTTTACATGATTTAGAATCCCTTCCCAAGAAATTAATTCTGCAGCCTGTCATTTACTGAAACACAAAATAGAGCCATTGCTTATTGGAGAGTCATTAGTTTTGCAAGGATTTGGTCATAAATGTTGACCTTTTGGTGGCTTCAGGGGGAAAAAAATTAATTTAAGGGATATTTATGTGTTTATTACACTTGATTGGGCTCAAAATGGTGACCAAAATGTGTCATTTAGAAACTAAAATTTCAAAACTGAGGTAGTGGCAGAGGGACATTTATTAGTATTATGCAACAGTCTATGAACTTGTTTACAGGCTGGACTACTAACATGTCATAAAACAGTAACTAGCTACCAGTTTTCAAAGAACTGTGATGTCTTCAACTCACTTTTTGAATGATCTAAAATGAGGTTCAAGCTAATGATTTGTATTAAACCCGCTCATTCTGATTCAGAGTAGTTTTAACGCCTCTCCCATAACACTATTTATTTCCACCTGGCTGCGCTTCGTACAGTCAGGTGGTAAACTTGCAGAGATTGATTATGTAAGCAGAAGTACAAATACAAATAAAAGAACAGACAGAAATGTTGTGCTATAAAGGCAACAACATTTCTGTTGTCTTTTGGGAGCTCTTTAGAGGGCATTTCTACCAGCTATTTTTCCAGACTAAAGGAATCTCATTTTAATGCTAATATCATAATAAAGTAATATTAACACACAGTACTACACATTTTATTTCAACTTAAATTCTAATGAAAGGACTCAGCTTGAACATCTGCTATGAAGAGAAAAAGTGAATTAAAAGAAAATGAGTACAATACAGATATAAAGATATAAATTATAAGTTTGGTTTTTGCCTCTTTGTTCTCTTTGAGTGTCAGAAGCACAAGTGATGGACGCACCAATAGGATTGCCTTTTATGTGTAATTGTTTCCTCCATTTAGGTTCATTTTGGTTTGATGTTTGAAGGCGTGTGGTGACATGAAACTATAAATCCCCTAAAATGTCTTAAACTGAAAAAACCCCAATCCCATTTAGCAAAACACTAGGAGTAGAAAGTAGAGACGTTTGTGTTTAAATTAAGGCAGTAAAAGTAAAATGTTGTTGGAGAAATACAGACTCAAGTCATGTAAAAATACCTGAAAAGTCTACTTAAGTACAGTAAAGATGTATTTTCATTACTTCCCACCTCGAAGACAAAAGATGTGAACTGCAGGTGGGTGCGGCTGCAGTGCTCACAGTCAGAGATGTCTCACTGTGCCTGAAACACCTCTATATAAGGTATATCCGTTCTCTATGATATCATACAGATCCAAGAGCAAAAAAAACTGTCCAAAACCTGAGCTTCTGGCTTGAAGACATTATTTTTTCTCATGCTGACCAAAATGCTTAATGTTGACAGACTGCACCTGAAAACATCGACTTCTTTTTTTCACAAATGAGGAAACAAAATCAGGTTTGTGTGTTTTTGTTGCCATGTATTGTATCTAAGTGTACTTTACATGCATCGGTTTGCTGAGCCAGGGCTGTTTTACACCTTCCATATGTATATATATATATATATATATATATATATATATATATATATATATATATATATATATATATATATATATATATATATATATATATATATATATATATATATATATATATATATATATATATATATATATATATATATATATATATATATATATATATATATATATATATACACACACACACACATATATATATATATATATATATATATATATACATACAAAAGAGGTGGGCTGGACCGCCCTTTATGGTACTTTATCGCATACCCACAGGCATAAAAAACCAGACTGACACATTCCCGGGCCTGACCCCTGTTCTACCTTGACTACGCCCAACACACCTGAGAGCAACAGCCGTTACAACACACCCCCTGAAAAGTCCTTCAGAGAGGAAACTTTTTTTCCTTCCTCTGCTGCCATTCAAAAAAATGTACTTTGATCATAAAGCCAGGACTCCTTGTAAATATTTCCTTTTTATTTTAACACCCCGGCTTTCTGCTGAGACTTGTCCACATACAGCATGAACACTGTTCAGTCACTGTCATAAATGCATAGCTGCAGCAGTTTTTAGAAATAGGAGGAAGGAGAAAAAACCTTCCTTGCAGAATCATCTGCATGTTTTGCCCATGTGCAAACACTTACGCATTCATAATGAACTTTTCTAAAACCGCAAACCACTGAAACAGCAGCATTCCCTGTTGTGTGGTAAGGAATGCGCCTCTTGTAGATGCTTTCAGAAGATGATTAATATGAAGTCACAGTTAATGACAATAGGTTTTCCTCCAAGCTAAACCCAGGGCAAAGAATGGCACACAGAAACGCAGTGGCATATTTATCTGACATGTATGTTCACGTATGTTTCTGCAGCTGAAGGAAGCGTGAACGTCATATTCTCTCCGCTCAAGCAGGCGAGTAAAGGCACAGGTAAACAAAGACCCAATCTGTCAAGGTCCTTTGCCGTCTACCCGCAGTTTGGTCGACCGCAGAAAATTGTGGTGTGCAAAGGTATGCACAGGATGATATACTTTACGGTCACTTTGGGCGAGATTTGCTTTGGCCTCAAATGCCACTGGCATTCATGCATCAGTCACGTGTGCAGTCATGAGGTTTAAGAGCAGACACAGGCCATGACAAGACTGTGAGCATGAGTGGCTCAGCTCTTTCACTGAAGTCTTATCATGAAATTTGATGTAACTACTGATCATACTAATTCTCAGCTCTTCAGGATTGCCTTTCATTCCCTTTGTGGGAGTGTTGTCCCTGCTTACATAACAGACCCACCTTGACTTTGACTGCGTGTCAACATGCCTCCGACGGACCAGTTATGATAATGTAACAACTGTGAACGGGCTGCACGAGCCCCTCTGGTATCTCTTGAACCCACCTACCTTTAAGCCAAGCACTACCTGAAACCCAATCCCACGGGTGGGGAGAGGGGAGAGAGGTTTTCACCTTAGTCTGCTATCAGGGAAGTACATGAAAGGAGCACTTGTTTGGGCCTGTTACACATTAACCGTTTCTCCTCTGCAGAGACATGACATTGAGTAAGATGGCTGCTGCTGAAGCTCATCTCAGAACAAAATACAAATTCCCCGAAGAGCTGACGAGAAACGAGTCCACAGGAATTCAGCCGAGACAAGCATGTAGAACACCCCCCACCCCCCAGGCTCCCAGCCATATCAGTTGAGTGTCGCTCTTGCATTTGAAACTATTCGTTGGGAGTCAGACAGAAAAGAGTTTAGGAAAAAAAATGAATCAAAAGAGAAATAGATTCATTTTATCGCTAGGTTTCTGTTTTTTAGACAAACAAGTGGTGAAGCAACAGGGAAGAGGTTTCTCTTTCAAGCTGTAGTGATGGGATTAATCATCTGAGTAATTTTCACAGCAAAAAGTGCAAAAAGAAAATGAATGCAGCCTCTTAAATGTTAGGATTTTATGCTTCTTTTGGGTTTTGGACTCTTTAGACGAATCCTTTGATAGCTCACCGTGAGCTCTATGAATATGTCTTGTTTCAAAACTTAAACCAAGCCTTTTTTTGGCTGGAGTTTGATATGTCTGGACATATAAAGATCATACTTTAATTACCTGGCATGTCTACTACCTGATTCCAGTGTGACAGATCAAATCAACAGCTGCAAGCTCATAAAATATAATTCCACTGCAAAGGACCAAAGGAAACATGGTCACAGGACTGAGTGGTCTGATTAAAAACTCATCTGTATCACTCAGCACTGCTGTCGGACAACAGCAGAAGCACCTGTGCCCGCAGCGCCAGGCTGGAAACTTGGATTGTCACACCTAATTCCGCCACTTGTGCGCACTAAACACAGACCACCTCACACAACAGCTCTCTATCGGAAATACAGAGCAGTGAAAGAGTGTAGGTGTAACTCCATGTGAAAGTGACTTAAAAACTCATTGATGTTTACCTGACATGGCGTAGTGTGAGGTGGATCCATTCTGACGCGGAAGTGTGGACTTTTCCGCCAGTCTCATCTGGATCTGCTGCTGGACGCGTCGCGCTTTCGCCGAGTCGTCAGACACGGAGCCCCCATTCCCGACTTTGATCTCAGACGGGAGGGCGTAAGTTGTGACTGAAGTGTTGGGCTGTAAAGCAGTCAAAAACACGTGCTCTGAGCCGACTGTACTCATGGTGAAAAGTTACAAGAGAGCAAAATAGGTCACACACTGCCGCGGACAGGGTGCCTGCGCTCTGCGTCGTGGCAGCTCAAACTGTCCGTGGTCAGACGCACCGAGAGAGCAGAGCTCTGCAGCCGGAGGTGGAGCCTCAGAGACGAGTCACACTTACTACCTGACTCACAGGTGAGCTACTCCCCTTTTAGATAAGCGTCCGATAAGATGGAACTGAATCCCAATACTCGTTGACTCAGGCATACGCCATTTGAAACTTTTTCAAAACAGTTATGCGAAATTGATTGCAAAATATTTTTTCCCTACTGCACTGGAAAATACCGGAAACCGGGACAAATATGGAAACAACTCTTTAGATTGGTTGTGGAAACGTCAGCTCCCGTTTTTGTTTCTTTGTTAAGTTGCTGTTTTTTTTAATTGACTCAATTTTTTGTAGTAACGATTTTTTAATAGAGTAAATAAGTAAGAAGATTTATTTGAATACTATAAAACTGAATGTTGTACTCAGCTATTTCTATTTTAATAAGTAAGTTAACTTTTTAAATTTACACTTTTTAGTGTCACTTTGATTGATTTTCTATCAATCATCCTTTTTTTTTTTTTTTTTAACAAAACAGAGTTCAAAATATAGGGAGCGATGCATGTAAACAGCAATCAAGCAAAATTCTTAAGCCAACCTTCATTCCTTCAAATTTTGCTAGAAAAATGTGAAATAGGCGCAGTGATTTATTGAAACATCTGCAAAATGAAATGTAAATACATTGTATATAAAGGCAAAAACAGAGTCTGTGGAGTTACAACGGGCTTGAAAGGCTTCTTGAAGGACATTTAAAGCTCTTCTTTGGATGTTTGCTGCCTTTTCTTTTGTTCTCTGGGAAGATGATCCCACAAAGCTTCAGTAGTGTTGAGGTCCGGGCTCTGGGGAGGCCAATCCATGACTGACAGTGTTCCACTGTGTGTTTTTCTATCCAGGTGTATTTTTACTATACTGGCAGTATGTTTGCAAATCAGACACTTTCCAAATGGTATTGCATGATGCATCTAAGTCTATCAGTGCTTTCTGTGTTCATAGTTCTGTCAATTTTGACAAGACCCTCCAAGACCCAAACAGTGACAGGGCCTCCACTGTGTTTTACAGATGACTGTAGACACTGCTGTGCCTCACTCCTGACCTGTTTCATACTTAGTGATGGTAACTTGAATTAAAAAAAAAAAAAAAAAAAAAAAAAAAAAAAAAAAAAACTCCTGTTACCACTTATTTTCTGTCCAGTTTTTGTGTAATTTGGCATACCTCAGACATTTGTCCTTGTTTGCACTCCTTTAGAATGACTTCTTTACAGCCATCCTTCCACGGACACCATTTTTGATGAGACTGGTGAACAGTAGATGGATCAGGTCTCTTACATCTCTTCCTTTGTCAGATCTTTGCTGGATATTTTCCTGTTTCTTAAGAAAATGTTGTATCTGCTGTAATTTTTTAGGCCTTCCACTTCTTCTTTTGTCCTCCACTGGTCCAGTTTCCTCCAAGCCAAGAAGTTTGGTTTATGGGTCTTTGTAAATCATCTTGCCAGTGTAAAAATATAATTTTATGCCTGATAACTGTGTTATCTTTGGCATTTTTCATTGGTTCAGCTAAAAGAACTGGGACAAATTACGAGTGTTTGTGAGGCTGCTTGTAGCAGAGTGTCTGACAATACAATTTAAACTGGGTTCTTTGCTGAGTTTTCTGTTATGTGTTCATCCCTTGAGTTAGGTGCATTTCTTAAATGTTTCATAGGTCAGTGTTAAGTGGCTCGGCAAATTATAAAACACGGTCAGGTACTGGGACTGACTGAAAATTGATGAAAATGTATAAAAATGGAATCAAATTTAAATTAAATAAAAATTAGATTATGTGGATTCTACAATATTTTAAAATAACTGCTGCCCCAAATGTTACATAGAGGTAAATGTGATATATTTAGAGCAGGGGTCTTGAACTCCAGGCCTCGAGGGCCGGTGTCCTGCAGGTTTTAGACACCTGAATCAAATGATTACTTCATTACCAGGCCTCTGGAGAACTTTAAGACGTTGAGGTGGTGATTTAGCCATTTAAATCAGCTGTGTTGGATCAAGGACACATCTAAAACCTGCAGGACACCGGCCCTCGAGGCCTGGAGTTCGAGACCCCTGATTTAGAGCATTGTGAGGGCAACCAAACTGCAACAACCTCAATGTGACAACCTAAATGGGACAAAAATTGTTTGTGTTGGAAATGTTACTAATGGCCTGAGGCATTTGGCATGTGAATCCCATGTTCTCTACCTCACTAAATAAATACCCTGAGCATCATTTTTTTCTGCCATGATAGTCTCCTGTGATGTATTCTTCTTTTTATCCCAATAACTTTTAAACATGTTGTTATTTCAACTGCCTTTTTGTCTAGCATTTGGCTTTCAGTGTGAGGCATGTATCATTTTGCTACAGGTTTGTGTGGCTCACACTGTAGTTGTGATAATCATCCAGAAAAAATCCAAATAATCTGTAACTTTGTGGTGACTCACCGTGTTTCACCTTGAGCATATAGCAAAAGCAGCAAAACACAGTGATCTGTTAACGAGACTCGTGATGAGAGTCACTGGATAAAAGCCAGACTTTAGAAAATGTCTGCTGACTTCTGAAAACTAGTGCCAGTATAAGTATAAGCCTCAGTGTAAGACTAGGTTTAGGTCAGGGGTACTTAACACACAATAAAATACATGGATCAGATAAATATGAATAAATAACAGTGACATTTTTCAATTTTTTAAACTATTTTTTCTTCAAAATTAAGTATTTATAAATCAACTAACATGTTAGCTACATTAGCCATATACAAGAACTGACACTCACTGATGTTCGTTTGACAGATAAATAATATATTAGATTGCATTCGAAAGCTGACACTTGTAACGACTCAGCTTTGTCTGGGCCCGTTGAGTGTGTGTGTGTTCCCTTTGTGTTCCCTTCGCTGCCTGGTAGGTGGAGTTTAACCAGTGCAATCTGAATCCCTGGCCAGCCCCTTCTGCCATATTTACGCACTGACTTTCTCAGTCTGTGCTCTCTCTACTTTTCTGGTTGGCGTGTAAGTTTACATTTTTAAAACCATGCATCACTTTCCCGTCATCAGCAAACCACACGAAACTGCAGATACGCTATAAACACTGGCCGATTTTTTTGTTACATTTGAAAACGTTCATACATTAAACCTCTTCAGCCAGTTTTATTTAGTGAATTAGAAAATGATTGGTGGGTCAGCTAGCACCAGACGTCCTGTGGGTTGTAAACTGAGTATTGCTGATCTGGAATACTTCAGTATAATGACCCTTCAGGGATACTGTTATTTAAAATTTGAACCATTAAAATAAAGTTATTCTTAAACATTATGTCAGAAGATAATGTGAAGAACAGTGTGTATGTCACATGGTGGGACAGAAAAATATCCATGCAGCATATACATCTTTCACCTGTTTCTGGTGTTTTTGTCAATTATTATGCAAATTTGTCAGCATGTCCTTATATATGTCTGTGAAGGTTCTCAATCATCCAGGTCATCGTAGTCAAAGGAGTTTGCAAAGAAAAGCGTCTGGACTTCTTTGAGTTGCTTGAAGACGTTTCACCTCTCATCGAAGCTTCTTCAGTTCTAAGGTCAAATGGCCGAGAGTCCCAGATTTAAACCCAGTGGGAGTATCCCCCAAGGAGGGACAAAGGACCCCTGGTGATCCTCTAATCACATGCGCCAAGCACACCCGCTTTCACACCTTGGCGCATGTGATTAGAGGATCACCAGGGGGTCCTTGTCCTCCTTGGGGGATACTCCCACTGGGTTTAAATCTGGGACTCTCGGCCATTTGACCTTAGAACTGAAGAAGCTTCTCGGATGAGAGGTGAAACGTCTTCAAGCAACTCAAAGAAGTCCAGACGCTTTTCTTTGCAAACTCCTTTGACCATGTCCTTATATATTCTAAAGAATCCTATTTGTATGCTGGTAATACTTCTAGTATTACGCTGTTTTACTTTTTAAAATACACTTGGTAGATTTACGCAGAGCTTTGTTCTCTGTGATTTCACAAATTGGCACGATATTAAGCTGAGTCTCGAAAATGACGTCATGTTTGAATGCAGGACTGTTACAAGGTGTGGCACGGTCACACTCTGTTATTAAGCTGGGCCACACCCCAGTTTTATCTAGTTTGCTTTATTCCAGCTCTTAGCAACTATGAGTCACTGTATCCAAAACAAAAGTGATAGAGAGCGTGATAGTAAGACGCGTTACCTGCATGTCTGCACCATCTACCTAGCTAAATGTGATAAGATTAAGGAAAAAAGACCCAGGATAAACACAGTAATGGTTTCTATCAGACTGGATCAAACTGTACAAAGACATTACAACTCTTATTGCTTTGTCTGCTTCCTCCTATTGTGTGAATGCATTTAAACATTAAAGAAAAAGAGAAATATTACACTTCATCCATCTAAAGCTTATTTATTAATTTCCCTGTGATTATGAAATTTCATCTTGCTAATAACGTTAAAGATTTCATTTCTTCAAAAGCAAATCAAACTCAGCGTATTTACACTAAAACACATGCAGCAGGCGATCTATGGAAACGTGACCTCCTTCCTCAGATTAGTAACTGAAAAAACACCTTGAACATATTTCCTCACACACTCTCTAAACCCGTTCTCTCGGACTTCCCCTCTATTGTCAAAGCACATTTATAAGCAGAAACGGTCGGCCGCTTCGCATGTAGGAGATGAAGCTCAGAGTGATGCTGCAAATCTGCTGCAAATCTTTCAAGAGTTAATGAAATTCAAAAGAATATTACTTCATGATCCAAACAGCAGGAAACATGATGCACTGAGTATAAATGTCCGTTCATAAGTTCTGACTTACCATTACCACTGAAGTGGAGTTGAGTGTGGAGGTTCTCTCTCTGCAACCGTTTACCTGTTCTGACCTGATCTGGGGGAAATTAGAAAGTATAAGGTATATCCACTGTCACCGCCCAGAAAATTATAATTCCACTAAATGCAAAGGTACAGAAAACAAAGAGATGAGTCAAATGGGTGTAAGACACTGTGGGGCGTGCAAAAGATAGACAGTTGTCAGTGATTCCGAGGAAGAGCGGCAAATGAAAACGAAAGACAAACTTTTTTTTTTTTTAACTGAAGTTTTGGATCTGCTTCTGAGGCTCCCTGAGAACACGGAGCAGGTTTTGTAATGTGAATTGCTTTTAAATGTCTCTGTTTACGCTGCTTTACGGCTCGATATTAGTGCAGTTTTTAAGAATTTATTTTAGGATGTTGCAACATTTCATTGATGAGTCACTCAGTCAGTAATTAAAGTGTTGGAGCAGCTGTTACACTGAATTCTCAGCACAGACCAGAAGCGCTGAGTGACAGAAATCTACATAGAGGGCACTGACTCAGGGCAGTGCATGTCTGTGTGTGTGCATGTGTGCGTCACAGAAACTGATGGTAAGAGAAAGACACCCTTGCTCGGCGTGCTGCCTCATGCATCATTAGAAACCATCTGTTTGTTTGTGGTAATCTCTGAAACCTATGACTAGAAGCATGAAGACACCCAGACATTAGAAAAGCATAGAAATAAAAAAAAAATAGAAACCAGACATTCAGACATGAAGACGCACAAATCTTCTGTTATGGCTGGATCATTTCTGCTGTGGTCGTCTCTTCTGTTGGTATTTTGCAGGTCGGAACGAACTACAGGTCAAATTTTATTTCATTTGTGATTTCATTTGTAAAGATTTCCTTCCGTAAAGATATTTATGAGCAAACAAAAACTCAAGAAAAGTCAGTTTATTGATTGATCATGAAAATAATCTATTAGGAGTAATATTTCTTCATTATAAAGTTTTGACCTCAAGTATTTGGACAGTTCTGCTTCTCCAGTTCAATTCTGCCAGGTTCTGTGCACATTCAATGTGAAATGGATAAACTGACACTGAACTGAAGTCTCAATTTTAATTTGAGTAGGTTTGCATTTATTACTTCCAGGCTGGACTACTGTAATTCATTATTATCAGGATGTCCTAAAAACTCGCTGAAAAGCCTTCAGCTAATCCAAAATGCTGCAGCAAGGGTACTGACAGGGACTAGAAAGAGAGAGCATATTTCTCCTGTTTTGGCTTCCCTTCATTGGCTTCCTGTTAAATCCAGAATTGAATTCAAAATCCTGCTCCTCACATACAAGGTCTTAAATAATCAGGCCCCATCTTATCTTAATGACCTTGTAGTACCATATCACCCTATTAGAGCACTTCGCTCTTGCACTGCAGGCTTACTTGTTGTTCCTAGAGTATTTAAAAATAGAATGGGAGGCAGAGCCTTCAGTTTTCAGGCCCCTCTTCTGTGGAACCAACTTCCAGTTTGGATTCGGAGACAGACACTATCTCTACTTTCAAGATTAGGCTTAAAACTTTCCTTTTGCTAAAGCATATAGTTAGGGCTGGACCAGGTGACCCTGAATCCTCCCTTAGTTATGCTGCAATAGACGTGAAGCTGCCGGGGATTCCCATGATGCATTGAGTTTTCCCTTCCAGTCACCTTTCTCACTCACTATGTGCTAACAGACCTCTCTGCATCGAATCATATCTGTTATTAATCTCTGTCTCTCTTCCACAGCATGTCTTTCATCCTGTTTTCCTTCTTTCACCCCAACCGGTCGCAGCAGATGGCCGCCCCTCCCTGAGCCTGGTTCTGCCGGAGGTTTCTTCCTGTTAAAAGGGAGTTTTTCCTTCCCACTGTCGCCAAAGTGCTTGCTCATAGGGGGTCATATGATTGTTGGGTTTTTCTCTGTATGTATTATTGTGCTATCTACTGTACAATATAAAGCGCCTTGAGGTGACTTTTGTTGTGATTTGGCGCTATATAAATAAAATTGAATTGAATTGAGTTTACGTCACTATTCAAAGATGAGATAGTTGAGGTGATAGGTGAGATATAGTCTTTTAAACACCCAAAGCTCCAGTGGAAAGAATATCCCAGCTGTCACAGGGTACACGCTGGACAGGTCACTCATCTATAGTACGGCTACCACAGATAGACAGATAAGCATTAACATCTATGCTCAATTTAGAATCATGTGTTAACCTAACCCCAAGCCTTTGGACTGTGGGAGAAAACTGGAGGACTTGAATTTGAACCTTCTTGCTGTGAGTTGACAGTGCAACAATCACCCCACCATGCCACCTGAAAACTGACATGTACATATTACATAGCAGAAAATTGACTGATGACATGGTTGACTGTAATCGATAATTCTCTTCCGGATCGGATTCAGGATGTCTGCATGGGAAGACTTCAGGATCACAACCTGAGAGGATTTACCACATGAAACAACCTCAAAAAACTAAAAGCCCAGATTACAGCTGACAAAACCTCATACCATCACACATTTATCAAAGCTTACAGTGCCAAAGCCACTAGAGAGTTTTCTAGATGAAGAGCTGCAAGATTCTCACCTGATTTCAGTCTCACTGATCTGCAGCCGACCTGCTGAGGATCAAACTAAAGAGAGAGAGAAACCCAGAAACACTCAAAAGCTGAAAGCATCTGCCTCTTACACTCCTTAATACTGATCTAATCAAAAATGTTTGCTTAATCTAATGCTATGGACTTTCCAGTGTATCAGACACAGGCCCATTCTGCTCACAGTGAACACTCTGACGTTTTATACTTAGGTATTTCACCTACGTAGGATTACAAATGCTATTTTTTGTACTTTATTACTTCAGATGATTTAATCATTCAGGTGGACCAAACACATCCCCGTTTGGTTAATTTTTTCTTTTTTAAATAAAGCAATGTCTTGACATACTTACAGTTAGGTACACTAGAATAAGGGAGTAACAAGTCAGATTTTTACAGGAAACAAAGAAATAATTATACTGTATGTAATTGAAAGTATTGCATTACAAACAAAATTTCCCCATCTTACATCAGAAGTACCCTCTGAGTTTTGGGAAACAGCGTTAGTAAACAAAAAACAAAAAAAAGGGACAATTGATTGATAGAAAATCAATCATGGCATCAATATAACAACGTTAAAATATTTGCTTATTTTTCTGCGAAATTACCAGGAAATTAGGCTGTACTTAAATTTACTTACAGTATAATTATTTATTTTTTCCTATAAAAACCCGACTTGTTTACTGTGTATCTATTTCAAATAAAATTAGCTAAATTTCCTTTTGATTAAAGCTGGATTACACCCTCGGTTGCAGGCCGTATTATAAAGTGTTACCCATGTCTCTACAGGTGAGATCATTCACAAATGTCCAAGCTTTTGAGTTTCTGTGGATTATGATCCATTTTACTTTGGAGGATCATTTGTGTTGTGTTTGCTCCTTTTGTATCATGTGGTTGTCTTGTTTATATTTTACCATCATCTTCACATTCGTCTTTGTGTACCTTGGTTAAGTAGTATTTAGTTTATCCACTTTTTTTTGTCTTTCTGTGCTTCCTGTGTGAAGTTGCTCTTTTGGGAAGTTACTCCCATTTCATTTGTGTCCATCTTCCTGTTTGATTTTGATGAAGCTATTCTCTGTGTTTTATGTTAGATTTCACTTCCTTTATCTAATTTTCCTGATTAGCTTCAACTGTCCTCCCACCTATTTCCCATCTCCTCATTAGCTGGCATGCATCTGCATACGTGGTCTGAGTCTTCCCTTGTTCTTCATTGCATCATCCTGCATGGTTGGGTGTTTCCTTGTTCTGTTTTTTCCCCCAGATATTCCTAGTTTTCGGAGTACTTGCTCCTGTTTAACTACACGTTTTAGTTTTGGTCAAGAGTTCAACATTAAAGGTGCTTTTTTGAGTTTATGTTCCGTCTCCTGCATTCGGTCCACATCATGCCTCTCAGCCGTACCCTGACAATAATTGGTCACCTCACTAAAAAATAAAAACTTTCAAAAAAATTGCATGATTTGGATTTGAGAGTGTAACGTCCTTTAAGACACACACACACACTCAAACTGTCCATTTAAAGAGAGCCCAGGGTCTGCTGGAGCATTTAAACCTGAGTGACGCCAGAAGGAGGTGTGAAGGTTGTAGGTGTGGATGATTTTTCTCCAGGTGAAAGTTAAATCCAGCCAAGATGTGATTAATGGCCGCTGATTACACCCATGTGTGGTAACTGAACATCCCAGAGCAAACCCATGGGCATTTCTGTGCTTCTGTCACAGCTTCCACTCCTCTGGCTTTCCATGAAATTTTGGGTGCAAACGTCAGGAGGCAGCCTCCAATCAGCCGCAATATCATTAATGAGATCAAAGTTGTTGTTTTTTTTTTAACAGGAAACGCAGCTTCCACAAATTGTATCCTCCAATCCGACTGTAACGCGCTGTTATCTAAATATTATTGCATTAGCTTTTTCTTTCAACTTGGAACCAAAGTACACGCCCTCAAGCAACAGACCAAAGTCAGGCCAAGTGTGTGGGCTTGCATATAACAACACACAATGATATGATAACAGAAAACAAAGAACAACATGTCAGAGATTGTCAACCAGCAAAATGTAGGTTTAAACACACGTGAGATGAGCACAAGTGGTGTGTTCTCTGATGAGAAAGCAAGCAGAGCAACATGTGTACCGGGTGTGTCTGCTAAAGGGCCAGAAAGACAAGTCAGTTCACTTTGTAACAGAACTGACTGTGCTGCTGCTGAGGGTGGGGGGTGCTGAGTGAGCAAGAAGCTCACAGTGCCACCTGGTGGTGACTCGCATCAAAAACTGCAGGCCTGTGAGCAGGTTTGAAACAAGGCGGCCAGCAAGAAGGGGTTAGGTGGTTCAACAGAGCGGAGTCCTTAATGTTAAACAGAGAGATCATGCACAGCATGCTCTACACTGAAAAGCTCACAGTGTAGAAACTTTTGTGAGGATGTGGATTCACATGGACAACCTGGACATGGCTCAAAGATGTTTAAAAAATGTCCGAGTTGCATATTTTTCCTCCTGGAAAATTATTGCACCAGTGTAGCTCACAACCTGGCAGCCACAGGATGAATGTAGTGGTTCCTGGTAGGAAATAAGAACTGAGACATTACCAAATGAGAGCAACAGGTTAACTTTAGTTAAAAGAAGATGGTTTTTGACTAAATGTGATTTAAATTTGGAAGTGTGGCTCTGCTCTGGGATCTTCCTCCTTATTCCACAAGCATTAGGAAATCCTTAGTCAGGGAGAGCTCGACAATGATTCAGACACAATATAGTAAGGAGGAGCTGGGTTGCCAAGTGGCTTCTTTAGGCTAAAGTGACTTAAATACTACGTCTTTTATGAGACTTGCTCATACAAACTATTTTGGAGGTGCGTGCTATCACTGAGATTAGCACAACCAGTCACACGGAGGGGCGGGCATCTGTCATGACCGGTTGGGCGTGACGGGAGGGAGACAGAACAAAAGACAGAAACGACAGATGTGTTTCTCTTTTGTTAAATGTTGTTATTTTTGTTTTTAATTTAACTAATGGGAAGCAATGTGAGAAAATCCCTCAGACATAAGAAGGCACTTCACCCTATAGATCGCAAGCAACGATGCAAGAAAGCCAGCCCCTGAGGGCCAAAAGCCACTCCCACTGCCAGCCCGAGCCTGGGTAAGTGAGGAGGATCGCGGCAGCTAAGTCATACATCTTTGCCAAATCAAATATGTGAATCAGAAGGATAATCCTCTGTGACAACACCTAAAGGGAGTAGTCCAAAAAAAGAGAAAGAAAAGAAAAAAGACAAAGATGAAGATGAAGACGAAGACAAATCAATGGTACAAGAGAGTTAGCATAATTTATTAAAGTTATTAAAACCGGTTATGAGCGAAGATGTCGATGTTTTATCCCATTTTTTAAAGAAAGGTGTTTAGCAAGTTCAGTTAGGAAGAAACACACAGCGGACTGAAAACATACTCACCGATTCTTCTTTTGTTATTTGAGCAAAACAGAATATTTCCTTCAACTATTGAAATCCTGCCACTTAAATTACTATCACACTGAAGCAAGATGCAACAATCAATCAGGCAATACACTGACTCCTGTCACGAACATATGAGAAGTATATGTACAATTTATACATCCGTAAAAACAGAATTAATGACTGACAGATAAATATTTCACAACAAATTGTATGTATAAAAGATTTATAATGAAGACATTTTCCATGATAAATAAGGAAAATCTCACTGCTAGAAACTACGATACTGTCTAAATAGTTAGTGAAGACAGATCTTAAAAACAGCTTTCAATTTTCTAGAAAATAAAACAAATGCAGAAATATCCATCTTGTGACTTAAGCATGAAGAAGTGGAGCCGATGCACAGAAACACACAACAAAATGATTCCAATACAGGATGGTGCGGCTCTTGCTGCTTGTTGGACTGCTAGTATACTCCGGGGCTATTGCGGATCCCACAGCAGAGCACCATGGTGAAAATCATCTCAAAGATCTAAATGTGAAAGATGAAAGCAGTTTAATTCAAAGGGAGTATTCCAGTACCTGCAACGTTATCACAGCAGATGAAAGCAGAGATTTAGACAAATGCATTTTCAATCTAATACCCACCATGATGACAGCAACGACCAAGGCGGCCAGACCGATGACGTAGAGCTTCTCAGAGAAGAGCTCGACCAGTTTAAAATGACAGCTCTGACAGGGAGAAAGAGGGAAAATAAGGAATGCTGACCACGCCACAGTAATGAATGAGAACTTTCTGCCCTTCACTCTGCACACAAACTGTTACTGAGAGCAGAGCCTGCAGTCAAAACAAGGTGCAGAATATCCGCTTATTCTGACCAGTTTTCTGAATGGTGAATTAAATGATTTCTGATAGCAATGTTCATACTAACAGTTATAAGAGGATACAAGTCATTGTTAATGGTATCACCAAGTTTGGTCATTTACTAAATATGAGGTGTATCGTTGCATGTGTCATGTCAGAATACCCAAACTCTCTTTAAAATCACAATGAAAAGTAATTGTCAAAGAATAAAAATCTGACATTTTAGCCTTACTTTACTGTGTTTTTCTATTCGTGCATCTGTGTATGGGATCATTGCCATGCTGAAAAATGAAGCCCTTGCCAATCAGATGTTTTTCATACGATATTAAAGTCTGATTCTACTTTTCTGTGTTCATAATTTCAGCAATTTTGACAAAATTTCCAACACCACTGACTGAAATGATGCCTCCACTGTGTTTTATCTATTGGTTGTAGACACTCACTGCTGTACCCGGCTTCTGACGCTGATTTTAACCCAAAGTTTCAAATGTTTTCATTCATCACTTCATTAGACCTGTTGTCACTGATTTCCAGTCCAGTTCTTGTGTATTTTGGCATACCTCAGCCTTTGCTCACTCTTTCACTTCCTTAGGCAAAACAGGAAGAATTGCCTAAAAATGGCCATCCTTCCACTGAGACCATTTCTGATGACGCTTCAGGGAACAGTACATGGATCAACTGAAGAGCCAGATGCATTTATTCATTCATCTTTGCTGAATGTTTCTTCCTGTTTCTTAAGGTCATGGCTCAGATACTGTTTATCTGCTATAGATAACAGATTTTTCTAGGCCTGTCACTTCTTTTGTTCTCCAATTGTTCGCTCTCCTCAGACCTTTAAGGACACACAGCACACAGTGCTGAAAT
Organism: Oreochromis aureus; assembly: GCF_013358895.1. Lineage (NCBI taxonomy): Eukaryota > Metazoa > Chordata > Actinopteri > Cichliformes > Cichlidae > Oreochromis > Oreochromis aureus. The sequence continues at coordinate 15,245,502 of NC_052948.1, read as the reverse complement.
ATGTGCTATAAATAAGTTTTTAACAAACATTTTTTTTTGAGTCACCATGTTGGTGCAAAAGTGCAACTTTATGCCTGTCAAACTGTGTTTTTTGTAAATTTAACAAAAGAAATGGGAATAACTTTGTGTTTTTATGACAGACTGACAGCAGCAGTGGCTAAAGAGACAATTCAATATTGATTCTTTGCTAAGTTGTCTGTCATGTGTAGCTATAACACTGGTTTGTTCCTTGAGCCTAAGGGTGGCTTAAGAAAATTGCAAACTTGTTATACCTGAAATTTCTTAACAGTAACATTTTCTGTCTAACTCGACCGCACTGCACTCACTCAAAAACCAACAAAATACCTGCAAATCTACAAAACTACAGGAAAAAAACTTGAATCCTACATAGTAATGAGAGCTAATCAGCTCTGCAACACTTGCTTGGTTTCAGTCCAGCTGTCCCTTAGGGAGATGTCACTGCAAATTAAGACAAATCCTAAAGGGAGTGGTCTCTTCATAGTGACAGTCCATGATGAGTATGGAATTACTGAATGATGTGTGCACGCATGTGATTCATTTGCTGTGGCCTTCACGGGACTAAATGTATTTTAAATGTACTTGAACATATTACATTTGGGACGTGTAGCAACCCAGTTCCTTACAGTGATTTTTTAAATATTACAAAAATATAATAAATAAGCTTACATTAGTATTAATGTTGTTGTTGTTATCATTATTATTATTATTATTACTACTACTAATACTTGTTTATTATTTCGATCATGGAAACAATATAAAAAGTTCATTGAGCAAAGAAAAGAAGAAAAAAAATGCTATACAAAATAAAGGTAATCCATTTCAATGTTGCTTCACCTGTTCTGATTTAGTTACATATTGAAAAGGAGTGGGAAGACAACAAAAGATTCGTGCATACCTGAGATCTCAACTGAAAATCCGCTGGAGACTTTGTAGGACATAAGGTGGTGGCAAGTTGTAAAAAGAGAGCCGTGTCATCTCCTTTACCGCAGCAGTCGAGCTGAACAAGAAAGAAAACACAGGAACATGAAGTCAACATTATTTCGATACCCTGTCATTTCAAAAACAAAGCAGCAGGGCCAAAAAAAAAAGAAAGTGATGATTTTTTTCCCCATCATTACCGTTTTGTGGAAAACATCCAACACCTTGATGGCGCTGTCTTTACTGGCAGACCCAGACACATCCATAGCCTTGATGTACGCAGAGTCGTAGAAATTGATCAGCTCTTTGGAGATCTGTGAATAATCAGGAATGGGGGTGATGTGTTTAAAAGACACAGCAACAAACAGGGATGATTCACTACAGGAGCAGAGAAGGAACATCAATGCAGACATCAAACAAGCTGTGAGCCGTGACAGTGTGTGTGTGTGTGTGTGTGTGTGTGTGTGTGTGTGTGTGTGTGTGTGCGTGTGTGTGTGCGTGTGTGTGCGTGCGCTTACAGTGTCCCTGTTCATGAAACCCCAGATTGCTGCAGCCACTTCACAGGCAAACAGGATCACCAAAAAGAAGAAGAACTAGAAATCAAAGATATTTATTTTAACTTCAGTGACTCCAAAGATTAAAATACTTTATTTGAAAAAAAGTGTCACTTGTGGATAAAACGGTATACTCACTGTGCCCAGAAGGCACTGAGATTCCTGAATGGCACCATAACATCCAAGGAAGCCCACAAGCATCATAACAGCTCCCACGGCTATCAGTATGTACACACCTGTAAACGCACAGAGAGTAGGAAACTGTCCATCAACGGCTTAAAAACATTTGGTTTATCACAGCGACAGCGCGTCGTCAGCACCACTAGAGGTCAGCAGTGTTAGACCAGCACATTCCCACTGCTCGCTAGTCCACCGCTCATTGTTTGGGTTTTGACTTCCTGATGACTTCTCTGTAGGATGAAACTGTTGACATCCTGAAGGTAAGCTTCCAGATCCTGACTAAGAGAGGCAGAGCTGACTGTGTGCTTCCCTCAGGGGAGGAAATTCCCTTGAGACACCCTCAACCCCCCTTTGTACTGACCTCTGACCTGGACCATTACACTTCCCCAGGAAACAGAGGGACAGACACTCACTGACACCCACCCACAAATGTACACACTTTTTTTAAATTTGCAATTTAAACTTGCTTTTTGTGTAAAAATATATGTTTTAAATGTAAATGGCAGATAGCCATAATGGAGGCACTCCACACTAGCAAAAGTCAATGGATGGTAATAAAGCTCCAGTTACAGCAGAGGCCCCGGTTTGTGTTTTCTGCAGCTTAAAGGAAAAAACAGTGTGGGTGCTAAAAATCTGTTTTGCATTATCGGTGTAGGATTATATAAAAAGTAAAATGACTCGAAATGCAATAAAGTCTTCTTCAGAATTACTGTGCCTTCTAATCTCTTCTCGTGTATACATGAGCTGCTTTACTTATTGGTGATAATATGAAACCAGTAATTTGACGTTTGACGTCGGTCGCCTCACATGAAGCCAAGTGTAATTGCTTTATTCACTGTTAGAGTCTCTAAAGGAAATTGACTGTGTTTTATAGATTCAGCATTTGCGTTGTAGGAAGAAATTTCATGTGCAGCATCAGTCATGTATAATTGTCTCCTAGCAGGCGTTGCATTTAACTACACGCAGCATGAAAGCTGTGCTGTAAGCACTGTGTGTACTCACTTTCTGCCACTTTTGTGGAGATCTCCTATTAAATGGCAGCACATTTGTGTTACGCCAGGAAATTTACCCACGCAAAAGAAACACACACACACTCAAAAATAATAACTGCTATCAGTTTTCTCCAGAGGCATCACGAGAAGGGTGCGGGTGGACACTGCTCAAACACACAAAAAAATCTTAATGAAAACAAATTATCAGCATGAATAAAAAAGTAGAGGATATAACATTCCTGACAAACTGCACTTTGTTTAATAATAATCTCATGATATCCGTCCAACAAGCTCTAACTTTAAGAATCCTTTTAGAGATTTTCTGCTATTTTATAGTTTTCTTATTTCTTCTGTAGCTCGGGTTTAGATTTCAGAACAGGCTATTGAATAATACAACGTGATAGGCACAATAAGCAAGAAATTCTCATGATACTAAACTATCCATTCATTTTCTTCCACTTATTTTATTCAGCGGGCCTATCCCAGCTCTCATAGAGTGAGCGGAGGGGTTAGACCCTGGGCAGGTTGCCAGTATGTTGCAGTGTTAACACAAAGACAGGCATGTGTTTGGACTGTGGGAAGGCACATGCAGAAAGGTTCCAACCTGGATTCACTCCCATGACTTTCTTGCTGTAAGGCGGCAGCACTAACCACCGCACCACCTAATATTAGACCAGTACTTCCCAAAGTTTTGGACTTGCACACCTCACTAATCTCACCCTTTAAATCCCCCAAAGTACAGAAGATCTCATATTACAAGGTGATGTCCAAAGACTGGACTCCTGAACCATGTTAGAGGGGAGTTGAAAGATATCTTCAACTATGTAATTCACAAAGCACAAAAGACTCCATATAAAGGGAAAAAATTCAAACTAGGAATATGAAAATCAGTCACAGCCCTTTCTATCCTACATTTATAAACTTCAGAGGGCAGCTGCTAAAGTTAGAGCTGCTAGACTAAACTAGCAGCGTGCAGTGTACTGCTACTTTTACATAAGATGTGAAGGGGGTCTTCTAGCTGTGCTTTTAGTGGGAAATGGTTTGGGAACAGTCTGTTTCTGGCTTTTCTATTCTTGTGTGCATAAAAAAACAAAGCACGCCAATCCTGTAATGTGGCCTGACAGAGCAGTCTAAAAAGGGGACAGACAGTAAGTGACTCTGACTCTGTTGCATCTGCAGGCCTCCAACACCTCGCACTGTACCTCATTTATCACGCACAACTATCTCCCATCCTTAGATCTACGCTCTCTCTGTGTCGACTCACTACCCCTCCTTTTTCGTTCTCTTTTGTCGCGCTGAGAAACGGCTACCAGGGCCAGTAGCCCGGCAATGCGGCAAAGCAGGCATTATTTCCACTGCCTTCCATTACTATGACAACACCTTTTGAAGCTTGAAGGCTATTGAGACTTTAAGGGAGACAGGCGATTTTAAACCCCCGGGGTAGTTCATTTATTTCTTGTCTCTGAGTGTAATCTCCCCAAGTGGTGGTGGTGGTGGGGTGGGCGCCAGCTAAAAGCCCCACTTGCTCTTCTCATCCAGTATTTAAAAAGGGAAAAGTCAGGAGCAAGACAACGGAGATGAAGCCTGTTATACAGTATGTCAGTGGATAAATTATGTGAGGAGGGTTAACTGTTTAAAAAAGATCTATTTGGCTTTTCTCTTGTTATTTCAAAGACTTTAAAACAAAAAGGGCAGAAAAAAGAGACACACAAGGACTTTTTCCATTGTCCCTCTGCAGCGAAGAGTCAAATTTACACAATACTAAACTTTTCAAAATGTGTAGCAGCGATTTCAACACTATTTTGAAATTTGGAGATATTCTTATTTTCCTTTTTTTCTGAGCATCTACTTTTATGACTGACTCATGAATGTGAAGCAGGAGCTAGGAGACAGAGTGTAATTAAATCTACCAACCAGAAGCCTTAAATGTCAAAGATTACCTGTGATACGATCTCATTTATTTAACTGTACAAAAAAAGTGTGCAAGCTTTAAAGGTAAGAGACGACAGCGAAAGACTCCTCTAAGAAAATTGGATTTTTAAATGCCGGAAATGTTAAGATCTTAAAATTATTTAAATAAAATGAAACAACCTTTAAGGTATAATCTTTTTAGCAGATAAGGCATAAGTGGACCAGCCTATGCTGTCTGGTGAGGTCAGTGTATGTGCAAGTAATCACTGTGAGGCAGAAACTCTCCATTTTGCCCCTTTTTTTGACCGAAGCGGCTTGTTTGATCAGAGGTTGAACCGAAAGCCTGCATCAAGTGTTAAGATAAATAAAGATTATTTTGAACATTGAAATCACGCAAAGCTACTCTAAAAAGTCCAAGAAAAAGGGGAGTTGCAAATGAACATAACAGATCCAATTTAAAATAAAAAAGTGGACCACCCACAGAGCTTTTACACAGCACGCTGATATATCAGGGGCAGTTTGGGGGTTTGAACCACTCGGCTACAACCAGTTTTTCCTCCAGAGGTGAGAATAGTGCAGTTAAAAATACAAGGAAATGTATTCACTCTCTGCCACTGGAAATAGTGGTCTAATTGGTTGGCTCCTCTCTCATTGTGATTCTACTGTCAAATATGGTGATTTATTATGAAGCCGAACATGGGGGCATGTATAAAGACAACTGGCACTTTTAGAGTTCACAACATTGTGTAAACCTTCTGGATTTAGTCAACTCTTGGCTAGCCTTATAAGCTTTTATCCCTTGTTTTCCAGTCCTGGCTGTAATCTCATGTTTACATACAGCCATGAGAGGGGGAATTAATTCTTATCTGCCTCTAAGAGCGTCATTAAGCATGTTTTGTAGAAATGTACAGTACGAGGAGTTGTAACACTACCCAGACCAGACTACTGTCAGCTGCCACAAGTAATGGGTTCAAGCTCTGGTGAAGAGGCAGGATGGTGTGTATTTTCAGTCTTACATAAATACCACTTTGGTGTGCCAGCATGCTAAAAACATCCATTCCAAACTCTAATTTGAGGGATAATGTGCAGATGTACAAGGTTTTTTTGAATTATGTAAGGGCGTATGTCTAAGGGAGAGGGGAGGAAAAAAGAAAAAGCAGTCTCTTGATCTTGCCTGGGTGGGCCCCACTTGCCGCCCTGCCTTTAAAATCATGAGTGTGTCTCGCCTCTATAAAAAGAACGGCCTCGCCTTTGCTCCGTATACTTACTGAGGAGTAAGTATGGGAGCGCAGCAGGGGCCCAAATGTAAATTAATGGGCTCACTAGAGTTCACCACCACAACAAACCAAGATCACGGACCGTTGAAATTTTTAAATTGTATCATGTATTGTAGGTTTCATGGCCAACCTTAGGACTTCTGAGGGCAGTGAAGGAGACGTGCTTGCAACCCATAACCTTAGTTCATGTCGTGGGCATGACACGACACAGAAGGTTAAAAAATGCAAAACATGTGCAGTTACAGAGATGGAGCTGCAGTTCTGTATTGCAGAACTCCTGAATTTTCCTGAGGATCAAATACTTTAAAGTGTGAACAACAGAAGGCTCATGATCGCTTCAGCTGCGCTCTTAGACCACTTTCTCAAAGCCAGCATGTGTTTAAACATCTGTCTGAAGCATCTGGCCTCTCTCTTGAAAGAACATCGAGGCTGGGACTTTTTCCATAAAATGAATCAGAGATATTTTCATGCATGTTCCTTACAGCATGTGGACACAGAAGACACAGAACAACAGCTAAGTAAAAAACTGAGGTGTAGCTCCTGGCCCTGCCGCTTTTACTTCATGCTGCGGATGTACGCAGGTCCTGTTTCCTGGTCTTCTTAGAGGTCGTGTCACGCCTACTATTTCCTAAATATCTGGATGTCACTCACAGCTCACCATGAGGCACGTGAGTTAAATTTGATCACTTTGTTAAATGTAAACTTTCCATCATGATAAGGATGAAAAACGAGGGCAGAGCAGTTTCCTCAGGGACTCCTCACCTTACAGGAGCTGGATAAAAGAGCAACAAATATGAAGTAAAGTATCCTTAAAATAGAAACCTGACTCTGAATGAGAGGGTGGTATGAGCTATAATGTAAGAATCCGTAGATGCCAAAATGAGGCCACTTCACTCGGTGAATATTTAGCTTTGAAGCATAAAATATTAACAGCTTTCCCAACATTAAATCTGGACACAATCTCCCTGTGGTGTTAAAGCCACCTCAAAACTGGTCCAAGAATAATCTAATTGTGGTAAAAGTTTTGAAGACCAACTCAAAACTATGATTTCCATGAGCTCTGTGTGTGTTAGGGAGGGGTGTATTTCAGTGCAGTTGGTGGCTCTCAAATGTTTTTGGCATGTCCCACCCCCCAAAAATCTATCCCCAACCCCTGTCCAATTTTTTTTAATACTCATTAACAATAAAGTTCACATTTTTTAATTACTTCCCCTTTAAAAACATAATTACACATATTTTTCTTTTTTTTTCACATTTTCTCCTGGTTGTCCACACCTCTCCTCTAGCAGTTCTCCTTGCCCCACTACACACAGTCCTGAGCACCAGTTCACTATTATTCAAATTATTGGTGTATACTCACTGATATAGAAGGTGCCCGGTGCCTGCTGATCATCAAACTGAAGAATGAGGAGGTTGCTGGTCTGACTGTCGTGGCGTAGCCACAGAGCCACTCCTAGGATCACACCTCCGGCCAGCTGTCCCAGAAAGAAACAAAAAAAAAGGTTTTAATTATTTTGTTTCATATTTTTTGGTCACTGTGATGAATCCTTTATGAGGATCAGACCCACCTAAGTGTCTGAAATAAAAGAAAAAAAGGAAGCATGAATATTAAAATCATCCTGTAGTTTTTAAATTTTAAAGGCTTTTTAGAAAAGGCCCATCAGTGACAGCACCGGGACATCTAAGACAACATGAATCCTGACTTTCTTGAGATCAAATCCACACCAAAGCCTTTCTGCTGATATCTGTGTGTGTGTGTGTGTCGCCAGCAGTGACCTGTCCCCCGTCATATAAGAAAAGAAAGGACACTCTGACACCTCAGTGACCCGCCGCGCAGACATGTCCACGCAGCATTGTTTAAAAACGCCTCAATTTTAACTCCCTGATCTCTCTTCTAAATTCTGTATCTGATGAAGCAAAAATATCTTGACAAGTGTCATCATAGAACAGCTAAAGTGCATGTAGCTCCTGTTATTGTTCACATGCTCGTGTTTATATCTGCACTTTTCTTTTCGTTTTTTTTTTTTTTTTTTGGCCATGGCTGAAATCCATTGTTCTCAGCAAGCAGGAAACGGAATCCTCAGCGTGAAAAATAGCAAAATGAGGAAGAAGGGGCTTAGAGTTTTTACAATGACAGGCACAGCAGCAAGACCAGCAGAGGAAACACTCAATCAAGCGCAGCATGTCCAGGATATGGGCATTCTGTTCGTCCTAAAAACAACAACACACTCTAAACAGGCAAACCAAATGGAAATCTAAAAACACCCCACACAAATGGTCAATTCTACATTTAAAGTGGATGATATATCTGTAGTTTGTAGTGATGTACTGATGTACCTACATTAGGCTGTTTAACTACTGTGGCTTGTCCCTTATTACTGAAGCAAGGAAAAAAGGGACTGCCTTGAGAAGAACTCAGTTTACAGGGTGAATGAACTAAAATGATCTTTTTGATGTGAAATTTAACACAGTGCAGTCTGAGCAATATGTTTAGGAATTAAGGAATTTGGGAATTCCTCTAGGAAAAGGAAACAGTCAGAGGGAAACACCTATTCCCGGCACCTACATGTTCTTCAGTTCTTCTTTTGGAGTTCTGGAGCTCACAGCTAAGGTGAGCACTAGTTAAATCAATGGTGGGCCTGAAGTACAGATGATGAGAGACAGGCAGAGGCAAAGAAAAAAAGTACACTCCCAGTAAAAAGACTGTGTGGGGTGGGGGACCAGCCAGCCTGGAGGGCTTCTACCTCCCGGCTCTTTCAGTCACTTTGCACTAGTGCTCAGTCAGGCTGAAAAGAAGTTGATGAAGGTTGTGAAAGCATTTTTAGCTCCTGCCAAGAGTTTGTGCGCTGTGCCTGTGTGGATGGATGGATGCTGCCCTTCTCCCTAAGAGGGAGCAGCTTAATTTGTAGAGCAGATCAGGAGGGAAACTCCTCTGTGCTTATCTTTTAAAAATTATTTTAAGCTATGATCTTCACAGATGTGTAAGAATGCAGCTGCCAAATCAGTTGAACAAAAAAGAGAGAAACATTAAAAGAAGAAGAAGAAGCAGGAGAAGTCTACGTTACTCAAATAATTCCGGAACTAACTTGAGAGAACAAAAAATATGGTCGACTCACCCAGAAAATAAAATTAAAGAAGAATAACATATATTTAATGCATTTCGTACAGCCCGTAACAGCCATGTTTCCAGGTCTTGTCAGCTCGTCCTTACGCCCAAATCAAACAAGTTGTGAGAGTGAGAGGAGTCTACTTCCCAGGATCACACAGTCACTGCCAAGGGGGGGCTCAGTTTGTTCGGCCAGTTGGGCTGGAAGGGCTCATACAGCAAACTCCTCCTTTATAATCAAGAGTGAAAACCGAGACGGGAGGACTGCCCACCAAGTGAAGTGGACAGGAGGTGGCCGAGGGAATAACAAGCTGCCCATCTGCCCGAGCGAACAAGGAAAAAACCCAATGATTTCATAAAATGTGAACATACTAGGGAGTATTCCAGAATTAAGAAAGAAAAAAAGAAAGAACAGTTTTCAAAGCATCTTTACATTTTTAAAATCCGCACGTCTTAAATCACACATTCAAAACAACTTAACACCATAAAGCTATAAAACTGTCATTTTTAGAAATATCTCATTGTTTGTTTTTGTTTTGTTACTTACTTTTTTAGTTAGATTATGGAGCAATTCTCCCAACTTTAATTGCTATTTTTTAATGTTTGAAATTATTCAGACCATAAAATTTCCTTGCTTTGAGCAGTCGCGCCCTCTGCTGTCGAATTAAACACGATCCTCATCGACTAATTATTTAAGCGCGCTGTGCAGCACGCAGACTTGCGCAAATCTTGAATCCTGTTCGCTCTTTGTGTTCATATCTGAGCTCCCAGCTCTTGTCTGAACTCTCCTGCAAACCACGAAGCTTTATCGTCTTCTAATAGTGTGTTTTATGCTACGAGCAGATGTGCGCGTTCATGGCTTCAGGGTCACACCTTCTCCAGCCAGCTGTGCGTGAAGATGATGAAGACCTTCCCTAGCAGCATCCCGACTGTTAGAGGCGCTCACCCAGCATTTACCCTCTGGGCGACGACGTTCAGCGAGCAGCAGGAGGAGGAGGACAAGAAAAACTGAACAACGATGATTATTTGAGCATCCATACAGTAACTGGGGGATTTGACAGCGTGTTTTTAATAAACGCAGGGGTCTCCACTGGGCATGCTCCATCTGTGCTGAGAGAAGAGCTGTGCTCGGTGAGAATAACAGGCAGTTTGGGCGTTTTTTCTTCTTTTTTTCTTCTTCTTGGAGGAGGTTTGTCGCCCTCTCATCTTTGATTTTCTTTATCAGCAGTGCAGGGAACGGGGTTGTTCTCCCATCAAAAAGAGCGAGGGATGTGTTCTTCTCAGCGATGCATGAACGGCAGTGAAGTCTGTGAGCGAGGCAGCATCTCGGCGCTGAGACAAAGACCTGCTGCTTAGTGGCGGCGTGTCGTTAAATTCAGGAAGGGAGCGGGAGTGTGAAGGAGGTGAGTCTGTAGGCAGCAACAGAAGGACTGAGCAGCTCCATCAGGAGCTTTCCACCCAGCACCACTACCATCATCATCACCGCAGTCACCTTGCTGTGAAAGTCATAAACCTTCCTCAGGGCTGATCTCATCAACTGTCGCATCCTGGTGAGTTTAAAGAGCTGGATTTATTCTGTCGGCGTTTTTCCTCTCTTTATATATCTCTCTCGACATCTTGGATTTATCGATGATGTGACGTCCATTCTTAATGTGATGCCATTGGCTGCATTGGGTTTTGGATTCGGTTTCTCTACCTTCCAGCGAGCCTGGCAGCACTGAGCGTTTCTGATCCTCCAGCTGAATGAATGAATGAATGAATGCTTGCAGAAAATTCAGGGTTTAGAGGGGGATGCGTGTCAGACTGCCCTGATTTCTTTCACAGCTGCTGAGAAAAGGACTGGTTGCTTTGTGCGCTGCTTTCCTTATGTAATTGTTTCCGTCACCCCGATCACTCCTGTGCATGGTCTGCACTGTGCGCCTAGACTTACCTTTGCGATGAAGGGAACTTATGGGAGAAATGCCTAAGGGACGCGATGGGCCTGAGCGACGACAAGGATCGCATTGTGATAAACGTGGGAGGGATCAGACATCAGACATACCGCAGCACCCTGCGCACTCTACCTGGCACTCGCTTGTCCTGGCTGGCCGAGCCTGATGCGCCCAACCACTTTGACTATGATGCCAAGATCGAGGAATTTTTCTTCGACCGCCACCCTGGCGTTTTTGCACATATCCTTAATTACTACAGGACAGGTAAACTGCACTGCCCGGCCGATGTCTGCGGGCCGCTCTATGAGGAGGAACTGGCCTTCTGGGGGATTGATGAAACAGACGTGGAGCCATGCTGCTGGATGACCTATCGCCAGCACCGGGAGGCAGAAGAGGCCCTTGATAGTTTCAGCGGGGGGGGCCTGTTAGACCTGGGGAGTGATGATCCGGAGCCAGAGCAGGAGCACGCTGAGGATGATGTGGATGAAATGACGAGAAGGCTGGCTCAGGGAGACTCTCCTGATACAAGGAATGGGAGCCTGTGGAGTCGGTGGCAGAAACGGGTTTGGGCTCTATTTGAGGACCCTTACTCCTCTAAATATGCAAGGGTGAGTCACTTTTAAAAATGTCCTTGTGTCATTGTTTTTCTTAAATTAAATTAAGGTATATATTATGTATGTTATGTAAAAAAAAATGTTCTGGTGTTGTTGTCATGATGCATTAACAGTAATACACTTGTTAATTGGTCCTCCTCTGCTCCTTGATGGTGAAACAAAGGCGTTTGGTGGTGGGCTTTTGTAGAAAGGGCTTTGATGACCTTGAAATTGCTCTTCTGAGGGTCTCCACAACAGGTCGATGAGAGTGCACGAGGGAGAAAGAGGAGGAGAGGGGCGAAATGAACCAACTTCATGTAGAAGAACCATTTGCATGAAAATCATCACCTCTGCCCTCCTCTTATCTTGCTGGAGAAGATAAAGAAACTCATTTTGAATCTCACAGGTCTTTGGATAGATATTTCCGCAACATGGGGATCTCAGGGCATGCTGGTTTTTTTGGTTAAATAGGTCAGCTGCACATTAGGAAACCAGATCTTTGGCACCACCACATTTTTTTCTGTGGCAGACCTCCAGACAAAATTAGGTTGCTGTTAGGGGTGACATTTTCAGTCTTTGTTACGGGCACTTTTCCATCAGGGTGTAATACTTGCCATTGGTGACAAGGACAACTTTACACCTTTTTTTTAAAAAATATTTGTAATTTTTTTTGGACCACGAGCCCCTAAAACGACTGCTGTGTTGCACGCTGCTTTAACAGCTGCTGTTGTAGCCGTAGTAATTAGTTATCAGGCACCAATCCAGACAGAGTAAACTGCATTGACTTGTTCTCACTCTTCCAGAAAGCATTATGGAATAAGTGCCACCCCCCACCCGTCACATACACACTTCCAAATTTGATTTTCTTCACACAGGAAAGATTCCCCCAGCAGAAGCTCAGCTGTGTCCTACATTTAACAACAAGCATGACAAAAGCAGAGTAGGGATCGACTCCACAAAGACAGGCAGGAAGATTAATTAGAAGTGAGCCTCAGAGTTAATTACCGACTGTATTCACAGTAGATACATCAGTGGAAAAACCCTTGCCACTGCACATCACAGTAGACCTGTGGTTTGCTGGCAACAGTGAGAATTAGCCAATAAGGAGCAAACAATCGTCACTTGTTGCCCTTCCTCCAGGCCACACTGTTCCTAACTGTCACACAGACACATAATTTAGGAGGCAGTCTGATGAGACACAGCGTTTGGTTAACAGTTCGAAGGGTGGGATGTTCAGAGGGCTGAGCGAGCCTGCTTGTTAGGAGGCATCAGCGGCAAAGCAGCTCAAAGGATGAGGCTTTATCGCACTGGAGTTTGTATGGTAGTGGCAGCAGTGGCGACTTGCCTCAAATAAGGATTGTTTTCATCATTTTTTTTTATTTTCTGTGTCAAAGTAGAGAAAAAAAACATGCTTAGTGCAACTCCCAAAAATTCACATCACAATGAGATTTAGATGACAGTCACGTAAAATGCATCAAGCCAGCAGGTGTCGATTATGACTCCAACGTGTGCAGTTGGTTGAAGTCATTGTTTTGCAGTGTGGTGGTACTGTGCTGCATTACTGTCTAAGGAGTACTTGTTTCTTTTTTCGTGCGGCACATAGTGGAGAGGGGGTGGACAAAAACAACAACATTATGCAATTTGATAAAACACCACCACTTATTAACGCCTTGAAACTTGGCAAAAACTCCTCTTACATCATATCTGCAAAAGCTGAACGTTATTATCTCGACCACTGCGTGTTTATTAAAGTCGCCTCACTATTCGATTGCCTGCGAATGCCAAGTGCTCCATGTTCCTTTTGAATGCGTAAATGCTAAACATTTTATGCCGAATTTGTGTTACATAACAGCGTGTAGATCCACATTGTGAACTGGGATGTTGTCTCTCTGAACAAAGAGGACAGCTCTGCTGACAGGAGTTGGTGCTTCTGCAGTCAACATAGCTTCCCCCTGGACCATCATGCTAAGATGGAAGGAAGGCAGGCATTCATAAGGAGCAGTGATTTCCTCAGCACGAGGCAATGAATTGCCACTGATGAGACATGATGATGAAGGCCTGTTTTCCATCTTCTTCTTATTATTATGTTGTGCTGCATCGCCCGTCTTAGTGGCCCACTTTGAATGAAACCGACTGACAAGTACAGATCATTCCCCTCTCTCAGAGGGACTTCATGCCCAGACCTGCCCTTTTCCAACTTAGTCATTCATTATTCCTCCCTGCTACTTAACAAGGCTGTGCATTAGTTTGAAAGGTACAGCAGGGCCTCATTTAAGGAAGGCTTTATGCATGAGTCGATTGCTATTGATCCGACATTTGCAATTCATAGGATCATTAAGCAGATATTTGCTCTTCCTGTGCACTTCTCTGTCCACCTTCTTTCCTCTGATTGAACTTAGATTCCTGTTTACTGTTGTTGTTTTTCCCCCCTACAGTAAGGAGCATGAACAATAACACATGCTGTAAACCAGTACTGCATGAGGACAGGGCTGGGATCGATACCCAGGGGACAGCACTGTATCTGTTACACCCATGTAGTATGGAGGAATAACAGAACCTAAATGTGAAGAAATTTGATCATCTAATCAATATTAGAGGGTGAAGTACTTTTTTTCCCATTAAGGGAAATTATGGCTTCACATAAAAGTCTGTCCTCAGCTCAGTGAGCCTCTCAGCTCACTGTGATTCCCAAGAGCTTGATGATCTGGACAGTATGACCTTGTGTAAGGGAAGACCTGCTGTGGTGATGGAGCTGAAGGGAAGAGCCCCAGCTAAATTTAGTCCAGGGGGTTGACACTAGTGTCCTGTCTGCTGCTACTGCTGCTGCAGGCGCTTAATAATTATATATGTAGCATACCCTTGAAAATGCCACGACCTTGATATACAGCAGATGGATGAGAAGGAAGAACAACAAGCTTGCATTAATTGTCCCTTTTGCAGCGGCGCTTCATATTCAAGACACAGATCAGAGAGGAGTGCAGCTGGGGTGTCATTGCCACTGTAACTGTCAAACTAGATGCCACTGTCTGAGATAGAAGATTAAATTGCATTGTGTCTTGCTAAGAATGACTGCTAGGCCGTCAAGCTTGATTACACTGCATGTATCAGTGTGCTCATTCTCCTTTTTGTCCTTCTCCTCTGTCTTCTTTCTTTCCTTTTTCTGCCCCCTAAATATTTCCTGCTCAGTGGGTGGCTCTGGCCTCGCTGTTCTTTATTCTGGTGTCCATCACCACCTTCTGTTTGGAGACCCACGAAGCCTTCAATCCCATCATCAACCGCACGGAATGGGACGTGGTGGGCAATGAAACAGTGATGAACACCTACCAGGAGACTGAGACCGCCATCTATCTCACTTACATCGAAGGTGTCTGTGTGGTGTGGTTCACGTTTGAATTTCTAATGCGAATAACTTTCTGCCCAAATAAATTTGACTTCATTCGGAATGCGCTGAACATCATCGACTTTGTGGCCATCCTTCCCTTCTACCTGGAGGTGGGCCTAAGCGGCCTCTCCTCCAAAGCAGCTAAGGATGTGCTGGGTTTCCTGAGAGTGGTCCGCTTTGTGCGGATCCTGCGTATCTTCAAGCTGACCCGTCACTTTGTTGGGCTGAGGGTGCTGGGCCACACGCTGAGAGCCAGCACCAATGAGTTCCTGCTCCTCATCATCTTCCTCGCTCTCGGTGTCCTCATCTTCGCCACTATGATCTACTACGCTGAACGGATTGGAGCTAACCCCAATGACCCAAGAGCCAGCGAGCACACGCACTTCAAGAACATCCCGATTGGATTCTGGTGGGCCGTGGTGACCATGACGACCCTTGGCTATGGAGACATGTACCCTCAGACGACCTCCGGTATGCTGGTTGGAGCTCTGTGCGCCCTGGCAGGTGTGCTGACCATCGCCATGCCCGTCCCCGTGATTGTCAACAACTTTGGAATGTATTACTCGCTGGCGATGGCAAAACAGAAACTACCAAAGAAAAAGAACAGGCATATCCCTCGGGCACCCCAACCAGGCTCTCCTAACTTCTGCAAGACAAGCATCAGCTCCCAGCATCAGAGCCCCATTGCCCATGACGATGTTTTCGAGATAAAGTTTCAAGGTAAGAAACAAGCGTGACATACTTTCTGATAAATGAGTTGTCTCATTTCTATTCGTCATATCGCTATTGTGCTGTTTCACTGTTCGTCTGTTCCCACACTTCAATCAGCTTATGATTCAGGCACGAGATTAAACAAAACGAGTTCTCCACTCATAACAAATCAATAAAATATGTAATGAAAAGCATATTTGACTGGATAGGCGAATAGAGAGATTCAGCAGACTGTGAGTAATCTTGCTATTGATTTTGCACTCCTTAATGCAGTGATTCACTCCTCCTCTCTCTTAAAACTAACTGGATGCATATATTTGTAAGATTAAGAAAAGTGTAAGTAGACTGGAGTCATTTGATGCCCCCCACCCCACCCTTGGTGTTGTTACAGCAAAGATATGTTGACCTTTGATTCAGTTTGCGCTCATAAATCTCCAAGCTTCAATAACAAAGCTTCAAACAGAGCTTCCGCAAAGGAGTGGAAGGTAAACAGCAGTTATGCAGACAGCATTATTGAACGAGTTTATCCCAGTGTGAATTAAGGTAGCAGAACATCAAAAAACAACTACATATTCAAATATGTAGTGCTTGAATTAAATAAACAGCATGTACAGAAAAATCTGATAGTTTTTTTGTTTGTTTGTTTTTTTGAATTTTTGGTTTCTTTTAAGATTCTAAACTGAATGGTGAGGCAGCTAACGCAGCTCTGGCCAATGAAGATTGCCCTCATATAGACCAGGCCATATCTCCGGAGGAAATCTTCAGCCCCAGCGAGAGAGAGCGGCCCTGCTTCCTGGTCACCACTACTACTGAACGCCCCAACCACACAGGGGGCAGAGTGAGGAGGGGTACGTACAGTAACAGCCAATCACAGGCCCCCCTGAGACACTGACACCCTGTAGACCATATAGGCAGGACAAGCCCCCTTTTTTTGCCTCTTTGCTGAGAGTTACACCTCAGTTTTTACACAGGCTCTATCACACACAGACACACACTCACAGAGACACAGACACAATCACGCACACACATGCACACAACAACAAACCTCTTTATAACAGCTTTCATACACGTTCACAGCAGCTGCTTCTCCTCAGTCATCCTGCTGGGATTTGTATATATTCCGATTCACTAAAACACGTTAAGGCCAAGCACAATCACCACAAATGTCCAGAGTAATTGTCCACATCTACATACTATATTTTTTGATACGTGCATAATGTAATACCCCTATTTATTTACAAGTAAGAAAACTATTTTCGAGATTTATATGATCTAGAATGTGTTGTCTTATCTGCCTAAGAAAGTATTTACGTGTTACGCGTGTACCATGTATGTATATGTGTTTTAATGATAAATACCATGCGGAATCCTGACTTATGAGAACATTGCTCTTGATCATAACGGTGCATGAAGTGTCTTGCTGATGGGTGCTATCAGTATGGTGAAGGAGCACAACACAGATGGATGACAGCTAATATCAGATGTAATTATTTAGAAGACGAGACAAAATTGAAATTTACAGATTTCTATACTTTAATAACGGGGATCGCCCCTTCGTTTTTGTTTTGCTTTTAAATTTTATATCAGTGATAAATGATAACATTCCTCTAAGAAAGTCCTGTAAGTCTCCAGCTGTGTGCGGTAAACGGCATACAGCATGATATTCTACTTGTAGCTGACAAAACATTCCCTGCCTGAGGTGCCTACCTTTCTTGAATTTTTAAGTGTTATACTCCAAACCATTCCAGTACCACCCGGTGCATGCTGTTGTACTCCTAATGCACTCAATGCATGGAGAATAATAATGTGTCTCACGTCTGTGTTGACCTGTTTCTTTGGAGTCAAAAACAAGAAAGCAACAGGTGTAGTATAACCAATGAGGAACACCAAAACACTTTGTCGTGGATTCAGTGCTGCAGTGTACTCAGAACGTTCTCTGTTTTTCAACTGAAGGTTATGAAAAGCCTTGGAGCCTTAACAGCATGTCTGGCATGAGCGGGGATGCCTCTGGAGTGTCCTCAGTGTCCGCCCTGCCCTGCAGCCCACCCTGTCTAATGCAGCACTCACATTCTCCCATCCCATCCATTATGTAGCATGGTTGAGTAGCAGATACAATGCCATTGGAAGGCCAGTCCACACTTCTTATATTTCCTGTCAGATTTTGCTTTCACACTTGCCTTCACACCTGCTTTTGTTTCTTTTTCTTTTAAAATTATTATTATTTTATGTTTATTTTTCTGGAAAATTGTATCTTAACTGTGCTTATACTCAAGCTTCCCAAGTGTTCTCCTTGGGTGTGTCATCATATCATAGACTAGAAAACATTGGCACATGCCACTCTGCATGGGTCACCTCAGTTGCAGACAAAGCACCGTTCTACTTCTTACCACAGGCTAACCACACTCTTTTCCTTGTGTTTACATCATTGCCTGTTGCTCTGTTGCTTTTGATCTCTCATTCTCTTCTGCCAATAACTTATCTCATTTGCTTTTTTGGTTTTGGTTTTTTGTTTTTCAGCAACTTTTTTTGTGAAATAAATTTTCATAAGATGTAACCCCTGCCAATAATATGCTGGACATTAATTATACAAGGCTTTTAAAACATATCCAAAAGCTGTTAAGGGAACTTCTCTTAAGTGCTTTGTACGTTGCAAAGTAGAGACGTCATTCTGAAAGTGCAGTCCAGATAATGTTACCCGAGTGGCCATTAGAAAAAAAAAAATGAACATGCTGTTCATGATGTCCGATGCAATATGGAGATGATGACAATTCCTATGATGCCAGTGATGAATACATCTAATGTCAACAGAACTAAAACTGTTCATTTGCATGAACTGCATGAGAAATTATGTTCAACAAGAAGCTAACTGTATCGCAATTACCTGTAAGGAGAAAAAAAAAGTTTTTCTTTCAAAAGCTTCATAAGCTTTGTCATTTTTATGCATTTTGAAACAGCTTTACAAGAGACTCAGTCATAGCAGAGGTTTTTATGTAGCCACCATTCTTTGCCTTTCCCCAAATTCATATATTTATTTTCTTGTATTTATTTGACTGGGGCCTCCAACGGAAAAAAAAATAGCGTGATTTAACTTGAACAATCTGTCATAAAGCCAACTAATGCTGTTATGAGCATAAATAGTTTTTATACAAATATATTTACTGGTAGTTACGAGTTTTTAAAGGGTATCGGTAGACTGCCACCACGTCTATACTGCTGTGCTGCTAAATTAAGGCAGGACTCATGAATTACGAAACAACGGTGCCTTCATACCTGGAGAGGCAAAGTAAAAGCGAGTAATAAATTGACATGATATTAACATAAGTGCTCCCAGTGTAGCATCATTACACTTTATTCCATGCTCATAACAGTGTAACAAAAGCTTTATTTATAGGGTGAACCTTGTACCTTTTGCACCACCCTCGTTCCCTTAATCACAGTTTAAAAAAAATAGTCCTCTTGGTTATTGTTGTTATACCATTGAACACATATTAGGACTGAATCTTTAGTAGGGATACATAGCACCAAGCAAAAAAAAGAAGCACTAAAAAAAAGAAAACTTTAAAAAACGACTCATTAGTCCCCACGTCTTTTGTATAATAAAGCACAAAATATAATTAAAGGGGACCAGGCAACTCCACAGAGCCAAAATATATTGAGTTAGGATCAGTGGGAGATGTCACGATGACTCGTGCAGTATGTATGTCTATTGGTTAAAACATCAATACTGTTACTGTTACATGTATTGATACTGTCCCAATAATTATGCACAAATTTTTCAGGGCACTTTAACAAATTTCTTCTTTTTTTTTCCTTTTTTGTTTTGTTTTGTTGACCAATCAGAAATGTTCATTTCTAGAAGAAGATAGGCAAATTATAGCAACTAGTTTTTGTTTTTATTCTGAATGAGCAGAGTTTTACATTTTTTGAGTCATGTCTCTTGTGGTAATTAATGGATGTTATATATTTAAAAAAACAACAACAACAACTTGTTAAGATTTGATGTGAAGAGATGCAGGTGAATTATATGCTCATGCAATTCAAGTGGAGGGGTGGGAAGGAAAAAAAGTACAGTGAGACATAGCATGGGCTGTGGGTTTACTTGGGGAAAGCTAAATGCATGTATTTTACATTTATGCAAAAGAAAAGTATTCAAATAAAAATATGTAAATATAAGTCCTTGCATGAAATAAATTTTATACACAATGAGCGTTTAGACTCCGTTTTTATTCAACAGCACATGCATCTACATACATCTTTCCTTTCCTACTAGCGTCCGGCTAGTGTTACCAACTGCTGTTTGACCCTGTCCAGGTCAAAGAGAGCTTTAAAAAAAAAAAGAAGAAAAAAAAGAGGTGACCGTGAGAGCATGACGCAAAGTATACAAACGCATGACAATGACTGAACTACTGTACATCAACCTGTCAAACGCAGCATGATTGGGCATGTTTATTAACCGACTCAGAGTCCAACCTCTGCACACAGACAGTACATTGGTGTCTGACGCCTTCCGCTAAGCATGGGGAACAAAAACCCAAAACATGGTAAACCCATGTTTACCATGAGGAACTAACGGAGCACATTTTCTTTACTCTCCAAGCCAGTGTCATTTCACCTCTCCCTGCACCTGCAGAGGTAGCCATCATCGCCATCATTTCCACCATTATACATAATTTGTGTAATAATTTATTTTTGTTATTGTTGTTTTTTTATATGTTTATAGAGACCCAACGACAGCACCGGAGCAGACAACCAACAGAGTCAGTTTGTGTTATGAACCATGGTGTACCAACCACTATGTGTATGACCCATAATGGCCCATCACCCACCTGATAGTGCTGTAGCATTGTTGTGTGTATTAGTATTTTTAAATGGGTGTGACAGTGACAACCTGTACATCACAAAACTCAGCATAGATGTAGCACAGAGGAAGTTTTGTTGTCAAGCCTTATGTAGCTCAGTATCTGTGACTGGTTAATGTGTTGTAATTTGTGTGCCTATTTTTGGTGTGTGCCAGTGCTGTAAATACGCTTTTTGTGTGCTGAAGTTGTGTGTACCAATGTTTTTTGAGTGATCATCAAATATTTGTGTGCTTCTTCTGTCCAAAAGTGAAAAAAAAGAAATGTTGCTCCGATTTTAAACCGCAAACCCCCTTCAGCAAAAACCTGTCACGCGTCACGTCAGCCAGACTAAACCGTTGAAAACAAGTCATTAACTTTGCACTGTCATCGTCACACCTTTGTAGACTTTTGCACTGTTTTGCACCAGTGAACTTTTAACATTCCTTTGATATGTTTTCATGCATCAGAGATAATGTCCACAAAAAATATAGTAATAATAATGTCATGCTTTAAAAAAAAAAACTTTAAAAAATCTAAAAAAAACCACCACTCTTACCTTGTATTAAAGAGGCATTAAAATGGCAAGTTGTGCTGTTAGAATAATAATAGTTGGTGATGCAAATCTTGTTTTTGCAGGGTATGTAGGAATGAAATGATAGGTTTTCATTTACTGAATGATGATATGCAGTTGTACTTTGATTATCAAAGACAGCTCCTATATAACATGCATTCTCATATCAAAGCATAGGCATTTAAATAATTGTTTAATTGACAATCACGTATAATTGGATTATACCTCTTTGTCATTTTTTTGGACACATCCAAATTGCTACATTGGTATGTAATACTAACTAATGCCAAACCATTATCCTTATCATACTGGACAAGTGCCTATGTTATGTAAATTCTTCTTATCATTCAGGATTACAGCTTAACCAACATGACGACGAAATAATATGCATTTTCTTTTAAATTAACCATCAGTCACCAGCACATTGACAACAAGCATCAGCTCAGTACTTGAAAGCACGTGTACGCAGCATCGACCCCAGTGCTGATCAGCTTCTAAAGGCAAGCAACGAGCATAACCTAATTAAAGACGCAGAGTCCTGATCCACTGTTTGTGTGGAAAAAGTTAGTGAGAAGGGACCAACTTTTTACCAAACAACTGCAAACACACTGCCAACAACTTGCTGAGATCTGAGTGCAGTCTGGTACAGCAGATCTGAATATGTCAATAGAGCTGAGTACAAATGGGGGGACTGTGTGCTGGTCAAGGTATAATACATATATGTGAGAAAGCAAGCAAGCAAGAAAGCTATTATCATGAAACAGAATCAATTACACAACTTAGAGGCAACTAATTTGTGGCATTTGGTGCGATTTCAGAGTGTGTATTTTGAACACCGTGCATTTTGTGGTTAGTTATCTCAATAAGGTGTTCAGTGGTCGTTCTGATTGGTTTGTTGTTTAGGGATTTTTGTGTCTTTTTTGACCAATACAGTTCAGACTTGTACAATAGTGATAAATAAAAAAGAACCACAGAAATTATCACTTTTCAGTGAGTGTCCATTTATTTTCCCCTCCCCAACATAATCCTGGTAAAAGCACTTTAACATTTATTAATGTTTCCACATTTAACTTACACGAACATTTAAAGTAAACACTTTCATACAAAAGAAAGTCAAGTAAAAGTAGACATCAGCTTTACTGAGTACCTTCACTGCCTTTCTCAAAGGCACTGCCTTAACAACTGCAGTTGGTATCCAGGTGCTGCACTGCGGAGGTCCACTCCTTATAAATATGTAGGTTGGGTCATGTCCAGTGGATGAGTTTCTTCCAAGATTAATGAAGTATGAAAGTGGTGCAAATCAGACAAACAGAAAATCAAAGAATATGACACAGATGGGCAAGGACATAAATAATTGATAGACCAGTAGAAAAATGGGAAATAAAATGCTGTTGTGTGTATGTGCGAGTGGTACATCACAAGACGACAGAGAAATTTTCACTACGGATTGCTGAGATTGACTGCATCCTGACATTCAAGATCACAGCAATAAAACCCCTGACATGAGAAGATGGAGCTGTAACACTAGTCTAGCCCATCCCTCATATGATCTGTAACAGCTTCATTGAGGAAGGCAAACACGTCAGGTGGACCTACAGCTACAGGCAAAGCCACTGGCCCCATCGCGTCCATCACAGACAAATTATGGCCACATGAAACATAAATCACCCAACCATACGAGGGTATTTATGACAACTGCAGTTTAAAGTGTGACCCCTTCAAGTACTTCAGGTAGCCTTTTAACATGTGAAAGTTAGTGTTGAGTCAAGGGCACTTAAAAATGATCGCACGTGGGTTTCATAGGGCACCGATAAACCACTAAAACAGAAATGTGTTAACTCCCCAAAGCATTCGCTTTTTATAGCCTCTGATTGTCATGCAGAATAAATGTCCCTGCTCCGGCGTTACTCGAGTGGTGCAGAATTTGTTTCTGTGCTGGTCGTCGCAGCGCACACTGCCATGGAGTGTCCGGCTCCGCAGCCAATGAGAACAGGTCTTAGACCAGGAACGAGCTGCGGAAGAAAGATGTTGGCCTGCGAGCCGTCTCCGCACATCCCATGTTCATTCCAGCCCCACGAAAGGAGACTTCCCCCTGAAAGGGAGAAGGATCATGGGTCAGTGTAGCTGACAGGAGAGAGAATGAGGGGGCTGTAGCACAGTGTGTACAATGTAGGCTAAAATCAGCGTCCTGGATTGCAAAAATACAGGGTGTAAAAGAAAACACACACATAGCTCCTGTTCCCCACCCTGACACTTGGTCAATAATAAAGCCTCGCTGCTCTTCACAGCTGGAGAGCCTATCGGTGGGTGTGGTCAGGTCTGCATCACCGAGGAGACACGTGCCATGGCAACACAGTTACCTAACAGGCTCCATTGCCATGGCAACAGAAGCGAGCTTGCTTTCTCAAGGGTAACACATCTTCAAGCTCTCCCCGTACTGCAGTTGTGTGCCTTTCGTGTCATCTTTTCATTTGTTTCATCGCGAGGTTGTCTTTGTCTTTGTCTGCGTTTTCAGCTCGTCCCCGAAAATCCGCAGCGCTTGCCAGAAAGACGCATATGTTTTCACCAGTTCACAGACCACGATGCCATGCCAAGCAGCTCATGCCAATGTGACAGTTTGCCAGAAACGGCTTATGCGTTACAAACATGCATGTAGTCCCCGTCTTAAAGACAGTGCATGTATTTAGGACTGGACTGACACCTTTTCTTTGATTTAGTGTTCAGAAAGTATTAGTGGACTAAATGTGTTGAAACATTTGGTTCATTGGGAAAAAAAAAAATCTTTATTTTGGTGCTGTGCTTAATTCATGGGCTCACTGACTGGAGTATAGCACATCAGTGTTTCCATGGCAACAAAGTGTCTGCATAATATTCTGCACGACAAAAGGATAATAAAAAAATAAGGAATCTCAAACCAAAAGGCCATTTGTGCATGTAAACAAACGCTGTTATTTGTTTTTGAAATTTGTCAGTTTAAAATTTCACACCCAAATAACAACGCCACAGTGACACAGTCTGCGGAGGTTGTCTTTTTTTAGCGTGACTTGCATCATTCTACAGATACAGCTCTAATTTAAGGTGTTCGTGCTTCTACAATCCCGTTAAGTGGAAAAATGTTCACATGAACCAAAAATCTTTCCTCAGATTGGATGAGCTGTGGCCACAGAGTCTTTGACCCTTCTCCCCACCTCTGACCACCGCTGATGATTTTCACAAACCAGGAGAACTTGCTCAGGTTCTAATGAGCAAAGGATGAGCAGGCAACAGATATCATAAGCAGCGTGCAATGCTCTCCGTTCCTTTCCGCCTGACCTACTTCAGCACCCGAAATAGCAGCACTCAGGTCTGCGCTTCCAATCCTGTTTTGCTATTTCATTGCTCCTGCCACCACACTTGAGACAGGAGGAGGAAGAGAGGTGAGCGTGGCAGAAGAGTGAGATGCTGGAGGTTCAGATGAGATCTCTGCTTGCTAGTTCTGCCTTCACCGCCCAAAACTGAACTTTTTGAAAGTGCTTCTCGAGAACTATGGATGATGGACAATTTCCACATATTCAAATTAGGATCGCACAATCATTATCGCTATCAATTAGTGAGATTAACACCAGTGAATGGCATGGATGCTTGCAGAAACACCACCGATGTTCACAGTTTCCTCTCTTATGGAAGCATGCGCCTGTATTTCAGTGATCATCTGTGATATTTATATTCGTACTCATGTAAAAAAAACTGGGTCAGTGTTCAAAAATTAATGTGATAGATTTTACTTCCAAAAACTGTTTTACATGCCTAGCTGGTTACTATAGAAAAGCAGGAGACTTTTGGCAGGCCTGGAAAGAATAAAAGCACATTTAATCTAATGAGCGATCGCAAACAAGCAGTCAGATATGTCTATCTTTGTTCAGTTCTCTTTGAGGGATGCATGTGAGCGTGCGGCGTCTGTTCAGCGGTTAGGCAGACAAAAGGAGATCGTTCTACAAACATACGACTGGAAAAACTTGCCTGTAAATGGGCATGTGGTTAATTCATCTCCTTTACAGGCCTGTTCGGGTAATTGCTTCTGTCAATGATATCCATCTATCCACGCTGTAATTACATCCTCATGCAATAGCCACTGAGCAATGAGCTGACCTCAGAAATGCTCTGCAGCTTTACAAGGATTAATTGTTAACACTGTAATGCATTAGACAGCTCCCTTGCTAACTTTTTAGTAGGGGTGAGGACAGCTTGAAATAGTTTAGCCTCACCTATGTGTCTTCTACATTACTTTACGCAAACACAGCCAGAGTCACCTCAGACCATTGAGGATGTCTCTCATTTCAGCCACGAGTACTTAAAGAACCCAGTAAGTTCAAACTTTGCTTTTAATTTTTCATAAAAGGCTTTTGTTTCCTATGGAAATGTTGAGTGCACTTGTGCATTATGTGAATAATAAGTTAGGAGAAAAGTGAAGAAACTGCAAGGAAATTTTTGAGAGAATATACTCACCTACAGAAGCAAGGTTATGTTCTGATCCACAGCAAATCTGTGGAGAAAATAACTTTTAAATACATGTTGAAAAGCAAATGTGCAATTTTAAGACTAATATTCAATCACATATGATACTGACAATTGAAATTATCGTATTCTCCCTTAAAAATTAAATAAAATGACAAGATAAAGCCACTCAGATTTAATTAAAAATCTTTTTTAATTAAAAAAATATTTTTTTGATAATTAAATAATGATCTTTTTCACATCTTTACATACTTTTGGTACTCCAGCATACGAATCCCCTTTAGCGCATAATGTAAATTGAAACTATAGCAGAGACCCAACTGATTCATAACTCTCAAAAGCCACTGCTGGGCTTGCTGGAGGAGTTAATGCAGCCATTTGAGGATGCTTATACAGTCTTGCCCTTTGCTGACCAAAACCTTTTAGATTTTAATGGCCTTTTCTCCTGCTTCCCCCTTCACAAGTATGACAGGAATTGAGTGGACATGCTTAAATGCTAATTGAATCCTGGACATGAGACACAGTCCACTGAATGGCTGTTAAATGCATTTACAGTACTGTCTTGAGCCACCCCTCATTTCTTTATATTTTGCTTCCAAAGAGGCAGACTTTCTTGCAATCTGTTATAAAGCAGTCATGAGCAATAGTTCTCCAAGTTTTTTGAAGGTCTTTCAAAGTTCAAATCACTGTCAGTTTGCATGGAGGAGGTCAGGATAGAGGTACACAGTGAGTGTTTGCAGTCATCTGTAAAAAAACAGTGGAGGTTGTGTCTTGGCTTGGGTGCACACACTAGCCAGTGGTTCTTGTACTGTCAAATTTTGATCTGTCATCCAGTACTATCTGGAACGCATCTAATTAGCAACAGCTTTATTTTTCACAATGACAACAATCCTGAAAACAGTAAAAGCATACATGGATAGAAAAACACGCAAGAGATGGGCATGTGATTAACTCAGCTCCTGTACAGGGACACTATCAGTCATGGATTGGCCTCCCCTCTGCCCAGACCTCAACATTATTGAAGCAGTGTGGGAACAGAACAGAATGACAGGTAGACTGAAGGTCCTTCAAAGGTCCTGGAGAACTGTTCCTGAAGACTACTTACAAAAATTACAACAAAGCTTCCCTAAGAGAGTTCAGGCAGTGATAAAGAATAAAGGCAGCCATAACAACTATCAACTTTAAGCTTCGTTAAAAAGGTCCAAACCCAGTTTTTTCCTTATTTACTGTATTTCCATGTATGTTTGCACTTTAACCAATAAATGAGTGTAATGCATGTAGCACTGTATTTGACAAAGAAAACAAGTGATTAACAGAAACTGACCCACTGATCATGAACCACTGACTGGTTGAAATTTGTCCATCAGTAATGCTCACATGGCTCCCTCCTGACACTAACAGCCATGTCACATTCAAAGTCACTTAAATCACCTTTCTTTCACATTCGGATGTTCAGTTTGAACCTTAGCACATCGTCCTGACCACGTCTACATACCTAAATGCACTGAGTTGGTGTCATGTGATTGGCTGTTGGTAGATGTACCTAAAAAGTGGACAGTCAGTGTATATGTACAGTGCTTTAACAGAGTAGGGTGGACTGAGTGATTCATATCCCACTCGGCTAATTCATCTTACTTCATGCTCAACACACAAGGTGACAAAGCTTTGACACCTTATGTGTTGTTGCAATGATCTGTGCGCAGTGGAAAGATGAAAGGAGCGCTTGTCCTTGTTTGTCCCTGACATCTGCTTTATTGGCAATGACCATAGTGTCACCATTTAGACTACAGGTTAACTGCTACAATCCCATTCACATGTAACTGTCCTTACGGGAGAAGAGAAAACTGCCTTCACTGATAAATACAAGTCATTTTTTTCCCCTGCTGAACTATAATGACAGTGTGAGTATGCTTTGTACATAAGAGATAATTATGCAAATCATTAAGAACCTTCTGTTCAGGGGAAACATGCTTCGCCTTATACTAAACAATCAACAGCTAATTTGTTTAACTGTAACTGTCTGCTGCCTCCTGCTGGACGTCTACTGGCATTTTCAAACTAATTTCCACAGCACTATCCTCAAGACCAACAATCCAAACACAAGTCTAGGAAACATTTAATTGTTACTGACTGCAACACAGCTATAGGTTCTGCCATCTGGCGAAGTGCTAAACACTCCTACCTGTGTTGCTCCACGAAGGTTTTCAACCTCTGCAGGGAGTCCAACCTCCTGGGTGCCACCTTGTGCCGCAGGGCCAGCTGGCTGCTGCTCTGTGTCCTCACTGGCTGATATTTGGCGGCCCAGCTGTCCATAATTTCCCCTTCCCCATGTGAACACTCTCCCGCTCTCTGAAACAGATAATGGAATTGTTTTTTCAGTTTGAGCAACTGTCCTCTAAATCCTGTAAAAACTACTGAACATCACAGACCCGAGTACCTGTCTGAGCAACAATATGAGTCCAGCCGCTCCACACATTTATCACTTTTTCTCCATCCAGCAGAGATCGCTTAAGAAGAGTGGGAGAAGACAGGAAGGGCTCTGTGGTGGTCAGCTGACCATGCTTGTTGCTTCCCCACAGAAACAAATCGCCATCTCCTGCACACATGACAGCGACAGCATTACTCTTCATTCAGCACAGGCAGCAGAAAAGCAGAACAGCAATTGAGATGATCTGGTGAACTAATTACAGGACATCAGAGAGGGCAGACTTGATATATGATAAAGAAGATCAAGACAGTGGTAGTGCTTATGAGTGTAAATTGTCCCTATGAATGAACAGTGCAAAATACATAGCTTATTTTTGCACAACATATTGAAGCAACTCACTACCGTCCTACCTGTAAGGCACACACAGTGTGCTGACCCTGCAGTTACCCGGTGTGATATTCTTTGATCCAGACCTGCAACAAGGTCATAAATATCTGTCACATCTACAAATCACCAATAATAGAATAAATTAATAATTATTTATGTTCAGTACAGCTTACGTTACCTGGTACCAGACAGGGCACCTTAGAGTTAAAGTGAGATGGGACAGCATGTGGACTGAGTGCTCTCTTAGCATAACTGAAAAGACCAGTTCCCCACTGATAAACACAGCCTGAGCCTGAAAGTCAAACAGAATTACAGGATTTATGGCTTCACTGTCAAATGAAAAACAGGAGCAGTCAGAGTGCATACCTCCACCAAGACTGAAAATTCCCTTCACACCATGCATGCACTAAGTCCTATGAGATGAAAGATATCTGGATGCAGACTGGTTTATGGTATTTTCTTTAGAACATCAAGCCAAAGTTTAAATTCGATATGCATTTTGGAAGATATCCCATTTTTCAGGATCCAGATTTGGACTGAGTCCAGAAATGTAATCCATTCTAATTCCCAACTCTGATAAAGTTTTCATGCAAGTTCATACTATATATATATATTTTTTTATAAATACAGCTAAGAAACATAGAGACAAAGAAACATAAAGACAGGCAAACAAACCAATCATGTAACCAGATGTTAAAAAAATGAGGGCAGTTCACAGTGCTACCTTACCAGTAACAGCAAGTGAGTGTCGGAGTCCTGCTGCTACACTAACTACTGGCTCCGTCAGACTCTGTCAACAAACAGCACAATGACATCTGCCTTAATGAAAGTGATTAAGATGGCAGGTAAGTAAAGATAATTTATACTAATGTAGATCACTCGAGATGTATTGAACGCGTATTAAAAAAAAATTAAAACCTTTACTTTATAAAAACTGCACTCCCATTGTGTTCTCACCTCAACAACCAGTAGATCTGCAGAGTGTGTCACAGTCTGTCCAACACCCAGTTGCCCAAACACATTGGAACCACATGCTAATAGTTGCCCACCGTCTGAGAGTGTGCCATAACAAGAAAAGAAATATGCCTTTATCTAAGACACACTGAAAAATTACGCTTTTGGGTGAGTGGAAGGTAGTTAAGGTGACCTCTGTTATTCCCATTCTTACTGTTTCTCAGCTATGCTCTGTTTAATTCCTCAAGCATGGGTTGACTGTGTTAAATATGTAGGGGTTTTTTTTGTTGACAATATAGCAATAAATGTGAGTTTTTTTCACCCTTTTTCTAGAAACATATGTATCATAATGGTCTAAGTATAATATATCTGCAATTTCAGGAAAATTAGATCTAATATAATATAATATGATGAAGGTTCTAATATAACACAGCTATATTATTTTATTTTATATACAATTCATCTATTGTATTATTCAAATATAATAAAATGTTATATTAGAATAAAAACTAACATTGCCATAAAAGATCTATTATCCCTGCCCAAAAGAAACACCTGTGTTTTGGCTAGCAATATCACCCTTAAACAGAGTACAAATAGAAATGAGGAAAAATTCCTGGTAGGAAACGGTGCTGACTGCTCACCAGTGAGAAGAAGAGTAAAATCCCAACCACAGGCAATGTCTGTGACTCTCTGATTCAGGATGGGGCAGTGCTGAAGAGTTGAGATGTCTGCACTGTGGCCAAGTCCCAGCTGGCCTCTGTTATTCTGTCCACACACAAACACCTCGCCACTCTCTGTCCAGCACAGCAACATGGGAACAATCAAAGATTTTACTTAGATGTGTTATTTTTATTTTTGGGACAGTTACACCTGCACACTCACTCTAGACATTTACTTAAACAGACGAGACTGAACTGAGTGGAAGTTTGCTTCTACCGTTTGCTGTTAGATCATTTATAATTTTTTGCATTAAACAGATTATCAACATAAAAACAAACAAACAATTAATTTCACTGGCCAGAAGGAGGCGCTACGTGACCTATGAAAGTCTTGCTCACATTACCACAACAGACTAAAAACGTCATCATTCGCAGGTGGGCTGAAGTTTGTGTTTAATATAGGACGAAAGGCTACGTACCGGTAATAACTACGGAGTGTCCCCCACCGCCGCTGACAGCCCGGACTGGCCTGTTTTGTAGGGCAGCAATGTTAGAGAGCCGGGGCGAAGCCTGGTCCTCCACATGTCCCTGGCTCAGTTGCCCGTAACTGTTGGCTCCCTGACAGAAACAGCACAGCTCAATAAAAGTATATGACAGACCGACAACTACTATCAGTGCTCAGGTGAGCGTGAACCAGATGTTAACATCTGTTTTTTGTCGCCTCACCTGTAAAGACAGTAAGTTTGGACGCTAGTTAAGCTAACGTTAGCAAAAGTGCTACGTCTTCTGCGTTTCCAATTGAAGAGTCACTTTGTTCCTTGCATTCAAATAAAGGAATTACACAACCAGATATACGTGACTTTTACAGTGTACTGTTCAATATAACAAACTTACCCAAGAATGTAAACAAAACTCCAACCGTGCGTGTGTTTCCATGGAGTATCTGGGCTAAACACTCAAGTATGCTTTGCGACACTGTCGCGAAGGCGCTTGAAACGGATATATGAGTGGCAAAAGTTACAAACTAAGTTATGACTTTTTAGAAATGTAATATCTAACAATATCTAACATACAGATACATAATATATGGTAAAATAATGGGTGGATTTTTTAAAGCAGGATACTACAACCTGCCTGAAGCACCAAAGGACTCCACAATTGACATTCACCTCAACATAAACTCATCGTTATGATTAACTTGTTTGTGTTTGACAAAGTTTGTGGTTTTCCCAAACCACGTCTTGGCTGTTTGTGGAGCTGAAATAGCTCCACACGTGACTCGCCTTACTATCACCCACTGTCACTGACTGAGAGAGTGAACACACATAAGCCCTGATGCATTTATACCACCGTATTTCGCATATCACCACGACAGGTGGAAGTAGTCCCTAGGATCCCAATAATACAGTTACGCTCCCATGTGTTTTTGTTAATCATAAACTACAAATTTACCTCACATTACTAAAATGTTGATATTTTAATATGAGAATCAATTCTAGATTATAAATATCTGGTATCGGAGGAATCGATATTTCAGTATCGATTGTAACGCCACTACAGAAGAGACTACAGCTTCACAAAAAACGACTTTAATGTTAAATGATCAAATTCTTCAGGTGACAAATTTAGAATAATCTGGGCAGCACTATTATGCCTAAGTTTTAATTTGATTCACCTTTTCAATATGAGCTACCCTTATGTGTATCATTTCTTGAAGTTATAGTTTTAATGTGTTAAATCAGACCAATTTCTTAAGCTGGGCAGTAAATACTCTTTTCTGCTCTGTCTGTTCCTTTGGATTACTGACCTCAGGTATTCAAACTCATCCACCTTTGCTGCCTCCTCCTGGCATCTTCACTGTAACACTGTTCACACATATCTATTCTGTCTTGCTTCTAGTGACCTCTTCTCCCCAGAGCATACCTCCATCTCTCCAGGCTCTCGTCCACTTGCTCTATTCTCACTACAAATCATACTGCTGTCTGCAAACATCATTGTCCACAGAGACTCCTGCCTGACCTCTGTCAGTCTGTCCACCACCACTGAAAACAACAAGGGCTAGTCTCTGATGTTATCCCACCCCCACCTCACCACTGTCTTGCTGTCCTTATAGATGTCCTGCACCACCCTCACATATTTCTCTGGTGCGGTTCCTCTATTGGGACCCTTGCATGTGCGTTATCTCCACGTTTATCATCTGGACCTAGCACCTTTCCGGTCTTCATTCATCACATCCTCAAAGTATAAATAAATAATATAAATATAATAATAACAACATAATAGAAAATAAAATTGTATGACACCATTTACGTGTCCACGAAATGCGTTTAAGAGTCAGGCTTGATATTTCTGCTACCTGTCTTGGAAAGTTCTGTTCCCGATTGGACTTTTTCATTAGGCAATAAGTGTCTTGGCTCTCAGATCAAAGGCATATTTTTTTCTACAACACTTTATTGAGATTTTGCAAACTCCAGCCTCAAAATAATTGTTATAATCACTTTCAGAGTCTTCGCTGCCATCATCTTGCATCTCTATCATCAACAGCAGCATCATCCTCAGGGTTCAATAACAAAGTTACATCCACAAGGACTAATAAAAGTAGTAAATCAACAATTAAACAACTGTTTGACATGCTATAAACACACAAAGGACTTTTTTATTCAATTTTTTTTGTTTGATTCACAACCCTAGTTCTAATGTCTATATTTCTTTACAGTAGAAAAATAATGTCTTGATTTCTGGAGTTCTACAATTGAATTCACTTCAACAGGAGGTATTCAAAATCATCACTGTAAAGTAATCGCTGACATGGGCCAAATCGATCATAATCAATCACAAGAGCATTCTTATAACAACAGCTATTTAAAGGTGTCACGTTCATAATTTCCCTCAACAGCACACAAAAAAGGAAAATTACACACACACCAAAAGACAAATACAAAGAAGGTACATTTTAAACATTTCATTGAAGAGAGGAGTATTAAACATGAAGAAGAAGAATGAAATGAATTACAAAAAAAGAAAAGAAAACTCACACAATCATATACAAAAGCAGAAATAACAATTGGAGGTGTCTGTAACAGCTGGAAGTGTTTCAAAAGTGAACTGAAGTACCATCAAAGCACATAAACTGTTTGCAACATAGAAGCCAAATAGTACCTCAGATTAAGCAGCTCTTTGGGTTTGTCAAATATCTTAAAGTTAGTGTCTAAACATACCTAGTGCACCTGTAAATTGTGTAAGCTATATAAACCATGCAGTGGAGACAACAGAGCATTTTGGCTTAAAACCGATGCTCATTCATGTTACTGGCAAAGGACAACACACAAGCAACGTCTCTACAGCAGTGCCGGGGATGACAGACTGTCGGTGTAACTCCATGTGAACTGTGCGCAGTCAGACACCCAGCTGTTTGTTCAGCCGGCTGAGTGCGTCACCGACGATGTCAAGCTCGTGTCGCAGCTCCTCCACCACACTGTTGATGCTGGGAGTGTCTTTTAGCACGTCCACACTCTGGGTGTAGGGGTTGTATCGAACTGTGAAGGGACGCTTGATGGTCTTGGCAAACTCCCTGAAATGAACAAAATATTAAATAATATATCAGCAGTTTAGCTTAAAAAGCTTACTTGCTATTCTTGCTGGGTCTACCTATATATTATAGTGTACAAGTTAAATGCTGAGTAATTAAGCTCACCTCATTTTGACTTTGGCCTCCTCAAAGCTGTCTGACACAAAGTAGACATCCTGAAACGTTGTGATGATGCATTCTTGCTTGGATGTAATTTTGGGGTCAAAAGGCATTATCCTTGCATTACCAGAGAGCGCATGCTGTCAGAGAGAAACACAGTGGAGATGTTGAAAACACAACTTGATCATTTAATAAATGTGCATCTATATTTTCTCATCAAATAAAGATTCTTTATTATGTGTCTTGAGGTGGAATTTGATCAAGATTATAACGTAAAAAGACTATTCTGTCTGTGTTTTTAAAGCTCTTTGGGTAAAGGTGCCCACTGTACCATCCTGTTTGGATGTCTTTACCTTGAGCTCACTGATAGATGACAGAAGTCCAGCTCCATAAGCTCGCAGCTTCCCCTCTTGTTTGCATAGACCAAACTCCACAGTGAAGAAATAGCACTGCAACCCAGAAGACGAACACAAGCAATTAGGATGACCTTGTTGGATTTTGAAAAAGAAATATCTTCATAAATATTGTTTGAAAATTAGATTGCAGCAGTGACTCTTACAGTGGCCAGTTTTTGAACTGAATCATCGGAGGCTCCAAGTGAAGCGAGACCAATCTCCTGAGAAAACTGGGCGAAGCTGGGCTCTGCGAGCAGCGGGACGTGGCCCAGCAGCTCGTGGCATGTGTCCCTTAATAATAAAAGAAAACCAAATATTAAAACCAGAATTAACATTTACATTACATATTTAGATATAGTTTTGGTTAGTACTCACGGTTCAGGGGTGTACAAGGGGTCGGAGCTGTGCCGCACATACTGGGTGCAGTGGAAAACGCGGAATGCCAAACCAGCAAGAAAGTCACGGGGGGACAGGTAACCTGCCACAGGCCTGATGGTAAATCCAGTACGTTCTGAAAAGATAGTGAAAATATATGAGTGATTGCACTGTTAAAAGTGAACAAAATGATTTAAATCAAAGGAATATTTTAATCAAAATTGATAATTTACCCCTGAGGAAGCGTGAGACATCTTCCAGCTGAGGGATGTTGTCCTCTCGACATTCACAGTATTTGGACAGCAGTGGCAGGTTCTTCAAGTATTCCCGGCAGGCGTGGGTCGGGTACAGCTTGTTGAGCTCCCTGTACACAACACCCCAAGTCTTCACTTCCTCCTGTGTGAACTCAATACGAGGAATGGGATCTCCACTGGAAAAAGACAGAAAGAACTCCATAAGAATCGTGATTTTTTAAAAATACAATAGACATTTAAATAGATCAAAACTTACTGTTTGTAGGCCATGGCAAGATCTGCAAAATACTTTCGCCTTTTCCGATAGACATTGTCCTTGAAACCCTGATAAAGAGAAACGTAGGAAATATGAGAATGCTTCATTTTAAGGGAGTTTGGTTTTGTTTTCTGAAGTGAAGCAGCATGTTGATAATGTACCGGATGGTCAGCATCCAGTTCAGATCCATACATCAGGACTCGGTTAGCACACTTATCCAAATCTGAAATCTTCTTTGGGAACCAGGGTACTTCATACATATCTGAGAACAGAAGAAAAAAGGTGTTCAAATCTAATATTGTACCTTTAATTCAGCATCTGGAGTGTATTCACTCACTACTTTCTCACCTTCCTCGCGTAGACAGGAGTTATCTGGAGGCTCCATATCCACCACATTCACATGCTTCCGAAGCAGCTGGATGATTTCATTCAGTTGCTCGTGGTTGCTGTCACAGTCCACAAAAATTTCAAACTCAGAGTTGCGTCTTTTGGATTTCCTGGACTCAATGTGTACAAGGTTCACGTGGTTTTCCTGCGAGAATAAAACAAAAGAATTCTTTATTCATTTCAAAGCTAAAAATGTGTCGCAATCAAGTCATTCGGTAAAAAGGAGCAGGGTTGGGGGATGTACCTGGAAGAGTTTGAGTGCCTTTACAAGCCCCCCAACTTCATTCTTCAAGGAAAAGATGATTGTCGCTCTCCCTTTCTCTGATGAATTCTTCTTTTCGTTGTTTTCTTCAATTTTGGTAAAGGTTGACTTGTTTATCTGAAAATGATCAACAAACACAGAGAAATTCAGGTGTGTTTAATAGGGAGAAAAAAAAACAGTGGAGCAAATGAACTTTTGCTAGCCAATTTAAATTGGCTTTAAAATAATAATAAAGTCTACATAATACCCTTATCCACAGACTTGATGCAGAGCTTCTAATTACTTAAGACTATAAAACCATCCTAAATAACAACAATAGTAATCCTATAAATATAAAGAACTGCAGACAGTCAGTCAGTGTTTAAAACATACACTGGCAGGTATATTTGTTACTCTAAAGGGAATCATTGGCTTTTTCTTGATATCGCTGGTGTAAAAAATGAGTAATGGAAGTGCAGTGCATGCGCACAGGCAGGGCTCAGATTAAGGCTGACCAACTTCTTTGTCCAGTTCAGCACCTCGGATAGCGCTCTCACGTTGACGCGTGCCTGTGCGCGCTGCACACGCCAGGGGAAAATTATTTTAATCCTGCCTCAGATTTTAGCAGCGAGGCTGTTAAGATGCCAACAGTACAGAATAACTAATCTGTTTTGATTGACTTCAAAGTCTTATCCTTTACTGCTGATACTGATACTGCTTATTAAGAAATTTTAAAAAAAACAAAAAAACAAACAAACTTAACCCCCGCTCCCCCCCAAAAAACTTTAGAATTTGTCATCAAACAATAGGCACATAATGCCAAAGTCCAACGTTTAGACGGGATTAAAAGGATCACGCCCCTCACGTGAAACAATTAAATTCAGTTAAATTATTTCCTACCACACTTCGCCCTTCGTACATGGTGTAGACCGCGCGGCACACCAGTTTTCGGTAAGCCCTTGCCGGTAGTATCCCTGAAAGCATTAGTGCATGGAGTCTGGATCAGGACGCTGCCTGAGGTCAATTTTTTGCGTCTCGGTTTAACGAAGATGAACTTGTCTCTGCCTCAAGGAATCGCCTTACAGCAATCTCATTTGGAGAGCGGGGAAGCCTATTATTAGCTCCCCTCCACTCTGAAATCTCGCCACACTTTAGGGAAGCTCTTAATCACTATAGCGCGCACGTTTTTTAGGCCGTTAAGTGGGAGAACATCGCTTCCCCTCATCAAATGCTTTACTTTTTATAGTTGTGAAATAAATACGAAATAAAAAGATATCATCTTTTTTTTTTTAATCCAGGGGTATCAACGAGAAACTTATAAAAAAAAAAAAATTAGATTTTTTTTAAACAGGTGTGATCACATTGGCATCTGCATGCATGGGGGTATAATTTGTCCATCTTTTACTTTAATATGATTTAGTGACGTTTTCCGCTGTAAAAACTGCCTTAAACGTCGTTGATTTTTTTAAAATTTCAGTTTAAACGTGTGTTTTTCTTTTTATCTCCATGTCTAAAACAGATGAGATATTGTCCTGGAGTACCTGTCAGCGTTTTCTTTTTCTTTTTTCCCCTTGCATGTGCTTGGAGACATCACATACTGCAGGTTGATCGGTTTATCTTTTATCTCCTCTGTCTGCGAAGGTTGCTCAGCGTGAGCACTGAAGCTTCTTTTATCATACCAAATTCAGATGTCTCTCTTTCTTTAACCCTCTTAACTCTTTGACGTAAATTACCGTATAACAAAACGGCTTAAATTAATCTGCGCTGACGACAAAGTGAAAGCTTATTCGTTAAGATGACCCGCACCGATCTCCCCACCACTGTCCAAAAAAGTCACTTAAAAACAAAACAAAGTTCTTCATCCTGTTTGTTTCTAT
The DNA here is from genome assembly GCF_013358895.1 of Oreochromis aureus. NCBI lineage: Eukaryota > Metazoa > Chordata > Actinopteri > Cichliformes > Cichlidae > Oreochromis > Oreochromis aureus. The sequence goes on along the minus strand of NC_052948.1, from coordinate 15,208,119 downwards.
TATTTTATCGAAGATAAATGAGTTTCTTTAAGATATATCTTCTAGAATAATAAAACCTTCCTTCTTCTTCTCTTTCTGTGACCTTCTTACCTCATTGTTCAGCAATTTTTCTTCGAAGCCGAGGTTCATAGAGTCAAAAGATCTTCCTCTACGTGGTCCTTCGATTTTGTTTGAGTACATGTTAAAGTGCTGCTGTTCTTTTTCTTTTTTTTTTTTTTTTTTCCTTTTAGGCCTTCTTATTTAATTGGCTTTCCTCTTTGCAAAGTGGGGTGTCTACTGTGGAGTGGAGCGCCGTGCTATTTAACCGCACAGAGAAACAGGGAGGGGGCAATAAGCTCACCCAAAGCAGCAAATGGAAAAGGAGCAGCAGCACCGCCCACATCATTAGGGGGAAAGGGGTGTCTTTTTAATTCACCGAAAGGCCCGATCAGTCACGAAATCAGATTTTACTGAGAGAATACCAATCACGTTTCACGCCTATTAGGAAGCTTTGCTCTCTCTCTCTTTTAAATGTTTGAATTATTTAACTATCACTAAATATATCAAATGTGAACTCATGTTAGATTGGCACACAGAGGTCATTCTTATTGCTTGCTGACACCCTGGGACAAAGAAAAGGTTAAGGTTTAAGATTTAAGTAGCCCACCAGTCTTCCTTCCAGTGATCCAAACATGCCCCCCTTCGAAATCCCGCACCATAAGCTCCTCTAAGTTCTTGCACATAACAGACATAATCTGCATGTTTTCCATTCTTTAACACAATGCACCTTTTTAAATAAGATCAAGACAGCAAAGCAGAGAGAGCTTCAGAGGCCTTTGCAGGCAGAATCAATGTGAAGCAGTGCTGGATGCGAGAGACCTCATTACTTTAAACAGATAACACCACTGTTTACTCTTAAGCTTTAGTCACCTTACACATAGGACGGGTGAGATGTCTCTGGCTCTTAGCAAGGTCTTTTAGCTGCCCGCTGATCTAATGTGATGATACATGTGGCTAATGCACATGCTGGTTGTCTCAGGTGGTCCTGGGCTGTGTCACTCGTGACACAGACAGATGCTTTACACAAGCCAAGCAGGCAGTGAAGGGAACTTCCCCCTCAGATGTTGTGTAAGGTAGAGCCGGAGCTAGAAGTGTTCACCTTCATGGTGACTTCATAATGTTAGAGGAAGATGTCACATCTATGTGGGTATCAAGTTCACTCTGGTGTGCATTTTAGTCAATCAGCACCCAGCTGGTCGTTCATTTCCATCTACTGGTCACACACTGACAGCCTCTTCAGACTTGCACTAGTGTGATGTGGTCATAAAGTTTGTAGCAAAGAACGTGTAAACATGTTCATCTTACTGTTAGCTTAAGCTCCTTATTGCTTCCATGTAGAAGGTGAGCATTTCTGCTTCACTGTGCAAACACAATATGCACAGCCTGGGTAACAAAACACAGGCTGAACATAAACAAATCACCATTTTATTAAGTTACATTACATTAAGAAGCGCTGAAACAGCAATTCGGTTGTTGTTTTAGGGAGATGAAATAAAAATGGCAGTAAATCATTTAAATCCAGATACCCAGCTTTGGGTTTGTGATAAGTTATAAGATAAATTTCCCTGGACTGTTGTTCAGACACATATAGTGATTGAAAGATGTCCTGATGTGTGGATTTGATCTCTTCAGAGAAAAGTTTGCTTTGAATCAGAAACAGAGTCACAAAAAGATAATTAAAAATACAGCACATATTATAACTAAAGAAAAACAAAGTTAAAATACTTTAATTCAATCCTAATTTCAAGACCATAATAATAGTATTTCATGGTAATAGGAAGAAAAAACAAAACTATAGTAATTACATATACCAAAAAAACTAAACTGATTCAAAATGTCGTAAAATATGAAGGAATCAGAGCAGATCATTTATTAAGAATAAATCAGTCTCCATACAATGCAGTTTAGACCTCTGACAAAGTCCAGAGGCTCTTTACTTACACCACAATATGTTGAAGGTTGTTAAGAAGACTGCTGCTGTGTAAAGCAATAAAGTGTGCTCTGGTAGGTATTGTAGCCACTAGAGAAATGCTAATAGATGGAACATTTTTTTCCTCTGTACAGTATTGTGTCTTGCCTCTTGAGCACGAGGAGAGGAAAGCAGCCCAATGAACAGTGTGTCAGTATTGTTCAGGGCTCACTAACGAACTGTACCTTTCAAGAATCAAGTAAGACAGCCTTGCACACGGGGCAGCGAGCACATCCAAATTCACTCATAATATAATTTCCACAGATCTCACTTTTATGCTGCACAGGCTCTGGCTATGTCTTTGATGTCCTTGTATCTTGACAGCTCCAGGACCAGCTCCCCTTTGTTTAAAGAGAGTCAGAGACCATTAGAGTTTAAAAAGCATCGGTTTATCTGCCTCCTCCTGTCTTATGCTAGGAATATAATTTTCTTTTAAATCATGTTTAAACAATAATCTAAACTATTATTAACAATGACATGTGGCTCGTGCCGTTTCTGCTTTACCACTCAGAGGGGAATTGACTCAAGGTGCACTGAGATGCTTTAAGCCAACAACAAGGGTCAGAGAGTGCAGCATGAATAAGATGGCTCATTCTAGTTTGTTCTCCTGATGACTCACCTCTCTTACGTCAACAGTAGCCTCTTGATAATTAAGATGAAATGCTACGATGCAACAATATAGCTAATAATAAACACCAATTTGAAACCCTGTTGTCAAGCTGGAGTCTAATAGTTATATTATTGGAAATTATATCATGAAAATTGTGCAAAACCTCTTTTGTGAACACACTAATCACACAAACCTAACCTTTTTTGGTATAGTTACAGAAATACTTCTACTTATACTCTATTGTTCTTGAACTCAAATACTCTTAGACTCAAAACAGATTTCTTCCAGCTTTTGATGAGGTTTTTCATGCTCTTCTAGAGTAAGATAATGAGACTACTCAACACATTAACACATCCGATTACAGAAACATAACCTACTTTAGAAGAAACCAGCCATGGGATTCTCTAAAAGGCCTGCTAGGCTCATCAGGCAAGCAAAGTTGTGTTTTAAGAGTTTCAAAGGAAAACGTAGCACGTATAAGTCACTGTACACACTCTTATTCCTGTGGTTTGTGACAGACATGACTGAGTGTGTTAAAGCTGCATGGTAGCCAGTCTGTCCCAGTTCTGTTCCCTTTAATCAGAGGGATTTATTCACAGTGTCTGAGCATCAAGCTGCAAGAGATCTCTCTGGCTAATCTCACCCATGGCTATGGCTAACATGCGCATTATGTGTATTAGATATATTACTATATCTCACAGAGTGTTTGGAAAAAGAACAACAATAACTCACTGCAATAACAATGAGCATTCATGGTGCACTCTCCATGGAGAGGTCAGGGGTCACAGTGCAGGAGGTTTTGCTCAATGATACTTCAGCAGGGCAGATGCCACCTTTTGATTCACTTACTCCTTCCCTAGTTTAGAAATACAAGGTTGTAATAAAGAATTACATTCGCACTCACATGTTCAGTATACACCAACAACAGTTACACATACACAGCACAAAACTACACAGTAAAGAAGTAAAGGCTGAAAAAAACACGATCAAACATGTCTGTTTGTTTGGGATGCAATAAGAAAGTTGAGAAACACTTATTTATCATACAAGATCATGATTAATCAAGCTCTAATAAGGAGCTTAAATACTGACTGAATGTAAGTATTTTGGTGTGCTATTATGTGCTAGCATTTATATGATGTAATTATAAATACATATGTAACCATTCACACTGGACACGTACAGGTACAGATTTTGTAGAGTTAGAAAAAAAGAAGGGGAATTTACCCTTAAAATTAAGGCTTCATTTAATATCACAGTAATTTGATTAATTAATTTTGTGATTTTATAGTAACTTTATTTATTAATCTAGTGATTTGATATGCATTTATTCATTTATTTAGCAATTTTGTGATTTGACAGGCTTCAGTTCAAGTAAAGTAGTGATTCTTCTTCTTCTCAAAGTAATTAATAAAGACATTATTGGAATTCGTTTAATGTGTTTTATTGAACAAACTCAGCCACACCAGTGGGATGGGATATCTGTGCTCCGTTCCCAGCAGCTGATTATAAGACCAGTGTTTGAATTTCCAAATATCCAAGGTCTTCTAATAGCACTTCATCAATAGCATTCCAGTCTTTCACCTAATCCTGAGCTCTGTTTCAACAACTAACTAATCAGAGCAGTGAATGGTCAGCTTGCGTACACTTCCTGTGACAGGGCTGCTTCTCTTTAATTAGCTCCATTTCTTTCAATGCAGAACAAACAGCAACATATGCCACTTGGTGACAGGCGTCAGTGTACACAAGAACCAGCAAGAGCTGCGCCCATAAACACCTGCTGCATTCAAAACAGACGAGTTAGACGTGATGCAAAAAAATGATAGAGCATCACTGAACATGTTCCGCATGTTCTGTTTATTCTGGTGTCGTATCAGATCATGTAAAAAATAGAATTAGTTAAAGTGATGGCAATGGCAGTATTGCATCCCTAAATGTAACAGATTCACCAATACAAGCAACTTAAAACATAATTCAAAAGGAAAAATATAAAGGATTTTTTAAACACAGCACTTCTTAAAAAACAAAAATACATTAATTAATTTGCTTACGTGATACTAATTTATTTTATGAAATCATTTGCCTTCATATGTGCCGAGTGTGATTACACTCTAATCATGATGTCCAGATCAAGGCAAGCAAATATAACTCTCATAGGCTGATGTCTAACTAATATGAAACACAGATTAATTCATTATTCTTAATTTATAATTATTATATCATTAAAATTTAATAAATTTATTCGGTGATTCACAACCTTTCCGCCTCTCTATAAAAGAGACGGAGCTGCTACGTAGCGCCCACGCTGTGTATTTTATCATTACAATTTCCTTACTGATAACCTTATTATAGAAGCACAAAAGGCGGTTAAGGCAAACGCAAATATCGTCGCAGCCACATCACTTTTTGGCGAGCAGGAAAGGTCAGAGGCTTTGATATCCAGGGATAACGTGACGGGAACGTTTTCATTGTCAGTCTGTTGACAGGAGATAGAAAGCCAGGGAACTCAGGAAATGAACTGAAGGGGGCTTTGATTGCACCCACTAGCATCACGCGTCTTTATTAACACACCTTAACCAGGCGGATCTGAATAGGACGGGCCGTGGAATCAAAGGATGGGGACGTGACACTGCACACGCATTCTTCATCCCTTCATTATCGCTCCTCCTCCCCCAGCAACAACCGCTAGAACAGTGTTGGGGCCATTCTGCACACTTGTGACAGCTCAATTATGATAACCCAGGCTTTAGAAAATGTACTTAAAGCACATTAAAAGATCAAGTCACAAAATCATAAAAATTAAACGTCTGCTGATTTTGACAAATTCATTTTAATCTTAAATAGTTAAAATTTCTAATTTCATTGATGCAGTCCCTCAATTTAATATTTAATATGTTTCTTGGTGTAGAAGAGACTTTTATTAACTCCTCAATCTACAAAGAGAACATTTCCATGTCAGTGTTTTATAAAAGCCCTTTCACAGGATGTGACCTTAAGGTTAACCCAAAATTCAGTGTGAGGGAAAATGTTATGTCATTTAAAAGACCAACACATTTGTGGGCAAAAAACAAAGAAATCACTGACATCCAAAATCAGGCTGTGACAGGTCTGACATGCCTCGGTGCCAGTGATGTGTATAATACGCCATCCATGCAGCGAAAAGTCTGCTGTGTTGTGTTCACGGAGTCGGATCATATCAACTCTCCATGAAGACTGGCAGACCGACAATAAGGTTTGGCAGGGCAGCAGGAAACATCTGGGCTTCACCCTGATCTCAGTGACATGACACGCCTGGAAGCGAGGCTCCAAGACAGAGTAGCGAGCACAGTGCAAGTCACTGGCTACAAGCAAGCTTGACAGGCCAAGCGCGATTACACTCTAGCCATTTACAGCACAAACAGGTCATGACGTCCAGATCAAGACACTGGTTACCTCAACCTACGTGGTTCATGGGTGTAGCTGACTCTCAAACACGTGTTTTGTTTTGTTTTTTTCTCCCCCTCATAGGGCGATCTGTCTCACGTACACTCGGGATTTCCATTAGAAAGAGCGTTCACATCAATCCAAGCTTTAATTAAAAAGCTGCTATATTCACAGAGCCTTCCTGAGCTTTGCTGGAAATGCGCAGGTTCTCCTGCTCTTCTCCATGAGTGGGCGAAATGGGGTATTTGGAAACCAAATGAGTTCATTGTTGCCAGGCTCAAGCCTTTCATCTAATTTTATTGTCCTTACAAGAGTGACTGTCACCCTCTGGTAAACACTTGATGTTGTCATCAGCATTAGCATCATTACTCATATGCTTAAAAAGGTGAGCCCATATACTTAGCTCAGTTTTATCTTAAATAAATATTTATATTTTTTAAAATAATTATATAAATATCTAGAATTAATCAAATATACATACTTTTAGAGTATTTAAGAGTGCATTTTTAAGTATTTTAGAAGTAAGCATACACCTTTGTTAATGCTTGGTTAGAAATTTCTTGTCTCAGCCTGTGAGAAGATATTTTCTCCTGCGCGTGTGCCTGACAGACACAAGGAAAGAAAAAAGAAACAGAAGCATTTAAATAACCAAAGTGAGTTCATTTACTTATATAACCAAATATATAACTACTACCTTATATAAAAAAAAACACTTAAAATTGTGGTTTGACATTATTAAGTTTTAGTGCCAGTTGGCTGTCTTAATAAAAAGCTCTAAATTGTGTTGACTGAAGTTGAATGTTAAGAAAAATACTTTATTCCTAAAGAGTCTGGAATCAGAACGTAGTATTAATAATGACTTAAACCCCTAATTGCAGATAATTCAGCTGTTTTTTTTGCAATTTCTACATGAAAAAGACTAAAAAGGCTTAAAGACAAATTACTTTTAATTAAACACCGTCTGTAATCAAATACAAAAATAGTATTCTTAAAAAAGGCTTAAAAAAAAAAAACAACTTTAATCTTCCAGACTTAACTTAAAAGTAGCTTACAATATTCAAATAAATGACAGTTTGCCATTTGTGATGTTGTCCTTCCAGTGGAAATGCAAATAGCTCGTTTTGAAGCAGGATCTTTGGAGAGGAAATACTGGCTGCTATAAAAAGCAGAGGTGAGAGTCTGAATGAGTGCTGAACACTGATCTGCAGGGTGCTTCAGACGGGACACTGTGTCCTTATCACATCTGCCAACTGGGGATCAGCCTCTGACAACACGGTCTGCAGGTGCTGAAACTGCACAAGAGGAGGAAGGGCAGGGTGGAAACATAATGTTTATTTTCCACAGGAGCTGTGGGAGTATGGCAGCAGTCCATCACACATCCTGATCTGACACGAGCTCTAAAATAAGTCTTTTGCTGTATTAATAGCATTACAGGTCAACAATTTCTGCCTACAGTTTACATGTATCACAACATCTGGACAAGTATTATGTGATGTTTTAAATAGTATAGTAGTATTCTATCTTGAAAAAACCCCAAAGGTATTAAAGTGTTAGAAATTCTGAGCACTTGCTTTTTATACCCAGTGAAGAATGTCATTGTTCATTTTGCCATGAAAGAATCATTTTTCCTCACTAAATCGTTTCAAAGTAATATAAATATGAATTTCAATCGGAAGGTTTTAGGATTTCATGATGAACTGTGATTCACTGTAACATACCTACAAGGACTCCAGGTCTTAAAAATCTGATTGTAACTCTGTAACATGAGTTTGTCCTTCTCAAGTAAAAGCAATAAGTCTGTGTTAAAATATTTGAGAAAATTATCCTGTTATTTCTGACAAAATAACATGTTGTGCTTGTGGAAATGAAACCTGAGTTAACTTAAAACGTCCTAAACCACTTTGAACGGTATCTGTTCACATGTACAATGTCTCACTGTAAATTAACCATTTAGGAGCACTTACTGAATTCTTAAACTTGGGAAGTAAAATAGCGGCAGCTGCGAGGCAGGTTTTCTCTGTGAGGTAAACTTTCTTCACCAACTCTGCAACTGTGTCCTAAAATGGGGGAAAAAATCCATATCCAAACCTTGGTTTTTACTGGCTGCTGATTAAAATGATCTGGGCCACAAAAGTAAGCAAAAAAATTCCTTAAATATTACCTTTTGAATATGAACGACGAGGTCAGCCAAAAACTCTGCTGTGATCTCTGCAAGGGTCTCGAGCTGCTCATCTTTTTCATCTTCTTTGTTTGCACTGTTGTCTTTGCACTCATTTTGGTACTGGCATACCCGCAAGATGCTCCCAATGAGAGGCAAACCTAGAGGTATTCATCCAAAAAAGCAGCAAATTAAAAAAAACAAAATAATGGTCATATTCATTCATCACCCAAAAAACTGAAACTGCACAGATGGGTCACCCTTATCCACGAGACTAAAGCCCAAACACTTCCACACAGTTTAGCCTTTGTTTACTGTTTGCAGTCCTGTTCACAGCTTAATGAGCTCAGCTGAATGTTTGTGAACACTGGTGACCTCTGGTGGTGTTTTAGGCCTCAATACGACAACAGCTTAACAGACAGACACGTGTCTAATTTTAGGATGGCACTTAAAATCATATCGTGATATACAGCAACATTAGTTTAAACTAATTATTCAAACAGTGGGGTGACCACAAAATCTGCTTTCTTCACTTCCTGTATGGCTATCAAGAGGACTTATCATTATCTGCAACATTCTCTGTGCAGCTAAACATCAGTGTAGCTTTATGAAAACTTACTTGTGTCACTTTTGCTGCACCACTCATCGTGACACTTATAAAGAGCCTGCAGCACAGCAAGTGCCTGGACCAGAATGCTTTTCTGCTCATGCAGTACAACTGGAAGATCATTTGGCTGGCAGAGGTCCTGACACACAACGTCACAGACAAACTCCCATACAGATTTCCCTGGTCCATCAGAAGCAGCTAGAAGAAATACACAAAGTCTAATTTTACAAGTCAACCACTTCTCTATTGTTATCTGATAATGGTTTAAGTACAGCATTTCAATAAAGACATTTCAGTACTGAAATATCTTACCAAAAACCCGAATCCCCTCATCTATAGTGGTAAGTAACTGGAGGATATGAAGGTAAACCTCTAAGCCATTCGGACTCTCTGATCTGTGAAAACAATTTAATACTGTTGATTCTTGACAATCAGCCTCACCTTTAATTTCATAGGTACAGTGTATTTAGTTTAACTCTGCAGTAAGAGCCTGGTTAAATGATATACGTCATCAAAAACAGTAATACAAATACTTCATAAAACAGATTCAGATTCCCACCTGAGCTGCTTGGCTGCCTCAAGAAGACATGAGGTCATCTCCAGATGGCTTTCACCATCATCCCCCTGCTCCTCATCAGGCTGAGCTGTGATCCAACTCTTCATTAACTCTTCATCAAGGTCAAACAATTTGTCAACTAGTTCTCCCACCTTCTCAAGCAGATCCGCTGTAAACACATTCAGTATATACTTATAATGGGAAGTTTACAACACACTCATGTCAACAATAATTATAAGCATCACAGGGACTTGCAGTGTCAAACAATACAAGTAACCAGGTTATTACTGGAGAAATGGAATAAAACTGGAATTAAACAGAATAAAACTAAATACTATTGGTGGAGCTGCACATGATGAAACAGAGATTGGAGCGCACAGATGTCTGCTGTCGTATTCGCTGAAGCCACAGTGAACAGACATCTTTCTGAGAAAAACAGGTCAGCAGCAATCTGCAAACATCATGAGGAAATATGAATATTTCTCGTTCCGTTTCTCTATTTCACACGTCACACATAAAATGCAAATCTCACCTGCTTGTTTCCAGCAGTGTTGGAGGATCGGTATCTCCCAGAAGCAGCAGCAGCACAGACCTGTGGACACAAAGAGTAGATTGAAACCCATTCATGTACAACAGGGGTGGGGAGCTCTGGGCCTCAACGGCCGGTATCCTGCAGGTTTTGGATATCACCTTGTGTCAACACACCTGAATCAAACGATTAGGTCATTACCAGACCTCTGAAGAACTTGTTGAGGAGACAATTTAGCAATTTGAATCTGCTGTGTTGGATCAAGGACACATCTAAAACTTGAAGGACACCGGCCCTTGAGGCCTGGAATTCCCCTCCTATGATGTACAACATCTGTCAAAGAACTTTTTTTTTTTTTTTTACTCACCCCAAGTCCTCATTTTGGCTTAAAGTCATACAAGTTTCAGGAAAACAAGCAATGTTCCCAAGGATTCCCACACTAATTTCCTAGAGGAAAAAAAAGAAAGCATCAGAAATGTATTAGAAATTAAATTAATTGTACAGGATTTTATTCTGGTAGAGAAAGCATGCATTGAAAAAGGATTTCACTTACTGTAAGTCGTGGACAACGCGATTTGGCAATCACTCCTAGAAGAATATCTGCAGCTTTAAATTCCTGCAGAAAACCAGCCACATCCTACAAACATGTGGTAAATAAATAGTCAGTTAGTAAATATATAAACATTGAATGAATCACTTTTAACTGCAGACCATGTGAAAGGCAGGCAGGTAGAAACCAGCACTATTTGCACTGCTTTGTAATTAAATACTTGAAATGCAAAAAGATAGCCATTATAAACTTGGTTCATACCAAAACAAGGTGTGATAAAACCAATTTGTTGACAAAACTACTTGCAGTAAAAAATACAGATGACATGTCTGTAGTTTTAGTCTTTGTAGATATGTCAATATAACCTGCCTGTTTCCTGAGATTCATACAACACTGTGCAAAAGTCTTGAATCAACCCTCATTTTGTTATGTTTTGCTTCCAGCGAGCCAACCTTCTTGTAGTTTTTTAAGTGGTCTTGAGCAACAGTTCTCCAGACTTTCTGGTTTTCAAAGTTTTTATTTGAACATTAGCTGATTTTTCATCAAGTGAAGCTTCTGTCATCATTTAGTGCTGTACATCAGCCAGTGGTGCTTAGGATCTTGTCAAAACTGATGGAATTATATACAAAGAAAAGGAACCACCAGACTTTGATCCACCATGAAATACCATCACCAGCGCAGTGAAATTATACCTAGATAGATAGAGACACAATGGAACACTTTCAGTCATGGATTAACAGGCAACAGACATCAAAAATTTGTGCTTTGATTGTCTGGAGAACTATTCCTGAAGCCTAATTATAGAAATGACAAGAAAGCTGACTAAGAGAGTTCAGACTGTGTTGAAGAATAAAGGCAGTTACCCAGATGGTTGGTTTTCAGAATTATACATACTCTGTTTTTGCCTTATATAGTCCATTTCTGTGTATATTTGCAGTTGTTTCACTTAATCTGTGCACCTATTTCCCGTTTTCCAAGCAAAATATAAAGAAATGAGGGTTGGCTCAAGACTTTTGCACAGTACTATACACTGACATGACTATAAGTCAGCTACGTTCTCAAAGTATTTTATTTTATTGTAAAACCCATTATCATATCTCGCCCTTACACACACCCTCCATATAATAATTAGAGTAAAGCTAACATTGACACTAATAAAAACTAAAAGTAAACATTTTGAAATGATAACCAGAACAGCAATGACATAGTAGTGGATCTTCCTTACAATCTGTCACAATTCACAGGCCACATAATAACCATTGCCAATAAGAGGTATGAAAACTGTGAAAGCATCATTGATAATATAACTGATGTTAGCATAATGGTTACAAGAAGTCCGCAGCCACACCTTCATAATGTGGGAGCCACTCCTTCCATGATTGTGATCAATATAATCACCATTAAACAGGACACAAGCTGTAAGAGAAACTCTACCTTATCCATTGCCATATCCCACACTCTGCACAAGTCGTCCTCATCATCATCTGATAGCTGCATTGGACCTTCACGGCGCTCTTCTGAATGCTCTGTGACCATCTGCAAGACAATTTTACAGACATTAGGAAATGTTGCAACACTGCACACTTTCATCTACCAAACCAACAAACCGATGCATGACTTAAGTGCTGAATGAAACGTGCAACATTTATCACTTCATTTTACATCAGCAGCCTGCCTACATGGATGAGACGAGTCAGGGTGCTAAAAAGCCAGTGCTTGCTGTAAACAGTGTCTCCAATAGCATCCACATCTTGGTCCTCCGCTCCATCTGCTGCGTCTGGGGGTGGTGATGGGTTACGGTCCATGATAGGAGACTGTGTTCTAGCTAGAGGGGATGAGCTCTCTTTCTCCACTTGCTCAGCACCATTAGCGCCACCATCTGAGGAAATAAACCAAGGAACGTATTACAGTTAGGAATGATGAAGGAGATTATCAGCCAATACTTTAGTGTTTCTGATTTCTACAAACTTCTCCGTAGCACTTGATGTAAAGGCTCAGTGATTATTCAGATCTGTTCAGATTGAAAAATTAAACATCAATAAATGGCAGCAAAACCTAAGTCATTTTACCCTTTACTTTATTAATACCCTAACAAAAGCACTTGATCCTCTATCCGCATATGTACAACTGTAGTTAAAAATCTTGGTGTTTTAATATCTACTTCCTTGCATTTACCAACTACAAAACACTTAAACTTACAAATAATTATCCACGTTTGTATTACCTCTTATATAGAATACTATAATTCCCTGTACATGTTAATGCAATTCCAGTCATTCTTGATTGCCAATAGGACTGTGCGACACAAGCAAAATGTTAAAAATCCTGATACAAATCATTTCTAATCCTGATAGCAATGCATATAACAATATAGTGCATTTTCTGTAAAAATGAATGAATAGTTTATATTATCACCACATCGAAACTACTATTTATTTTTTTTACATTTAAATTAAATAATTAAAAATGAGTTAAATATGGGCCTTACATGGCATTATCCTGTTGTGACACACATTAGCTGACCCCAGTCACGTAAGAGCTTCCCTGAGGTCCCCAGCTATCATTACTGCTCCTGTATCATTGTTAGAAAACTAGCTTGTGTGCAAACATTGACTGTCCAGTCTCGGACACTCTGCAGCGCACCATTAAGCTCATACAGAGATGCGTTGTTCGGCTTGTCCACATATCTGTTGTTGCAGTGCAGCATGCTACATTGCAGATTTCCTCCAATACTTCGGCCCAACACTCGTAATGTGAACGCAGCAACTGAACTTGTTTGAAGTGTTTTCGGCTGGGCGTCGTGTACCTGAAGTCGAGTGTTTTGACCAATGCATGAAACAATATATTTATAGATGTAAGTTATAATGGCCACATCTCTCAGATCTGTGTCAGGCCATTGCTGGATTTTGAGTCAGTTATCTTTTTTTTTGTTTGGGTGATTGATAGCTCAAGTGTTAAGTGGCTTAACAAACAAACAACCAATAGAAAATATTTCTCAGAAAATGGTCAGGTACAGACTAAACCCTTTCTCCTTGGAAGCAAAATATGGCCAGGATGGCTCAAGAATTTTGTAACCAATACATTTTAATCTTTCTTTTTGAGAGCCCTTTAAGGATCAGCTGGATGATATATTACAGATCGATTATCTCCATATATGGTCTCATGTTCAGCTCCCAAACCACACCTAAAAACCCAAAGCTGCTGGAATTTCTTTGTTATAGCCTGCAGACTCTGGAACAGTCAAGCCTGATAGATTAGCCCCCCCTGTCAAGGTTTTTTTTATATAGTCTTTCAATAGGTTAGGTTTTTATTTCACTTGCTTACTTTTCCTTTCCTTTTCATTGCAATCGTGCTTTTGTTTACGGTTGTATTATCTTTTACATTAGACGTTTGCAATGAATCGCATTTTAACTTCAACTTGTTTTTATGTCTTGTTGTTTTAAAGTGTGCCAGATACGCAACAGTCACTGCACTTGACATGCTCTGACCATTAGAATGACGGCATACCTGAATTTTACAGGTATTTATCCTGGCAAGGAAAAAGCAGACATCCCTCCTGGCACTTTGTCGTTAATGTAACGTTAAATGTACCGTGTCAGAGTTTGAATACAGTTTATAAATCACCACAAAAAGCTTAAACAGATTACAGTAAATTTTGTTGTATCATTTCAGTGTTACGCTAAATATCAAGAAACAACAAAGGCACACCCAGTAAAAGGTAAAGGTGGTGCTTATAAATACTAAATTTTGTCCATTTGACGTTCATTGGTTAAGCTAACAGCTATAATTAGTTATTAATGGTGGACTTCTATCTAACTTTCGCGGGCGGACGCACATTTTTTAACTCACCCATACTGGCCGCTCTTGACTACCGTTATTAGCAGGTAATTAAAGGCAATATCATCGGATGCTTTTAACTTTTCCACCACAGCAAGCTGCTCGGTTGTTTCAAACAGCCTCCATTTAGTACTAGTGGGTATCTGCGCATGCGTGAAACCAGGACCAAGCTTCCTGCCACCCGCAAATAAATAACGCCATCTGCAGTGCGCAGACGGAACTACCTGTCCACATGTGAGAGAAGTGAAGCTTGTAGTGGATTGAATCTGCAAGAAAGTGTCATATTTTAATGATCTCGTGTTTATTTTTGAGTATGTTAAGTTGATCCCGAAAACTGTTACAGTTACAGCAAAAAACGCACAGAGAGGCTTGTTGCATGTCTCTTTCTCCTTCTGTAAGGCACCTTCCGTTTACCAGCTTCTCTGTCCATGAGGTTACATATAGGGCTGGGTATCATCACTGATTTCTATAATTAAATTCGATTCAATTTTGACCCAGACAGTCAGAAATATTAAAATTCTGATAATTTATCAGGACCTAACCATATGTTTATATTGATGTATAAAAACAGAGCTGCCAATTGTGAGACTTCATCACATGTTTAAGCATCACAGCAGATGCACAAAGTTTGTGTCAAAGTAACTGAGGATAAAACACAGAAAAAACATGAACGAGTTTTTCTTGGCCTGGTTTTTATAGTAGATAGCCCCCTTAAAAAAAATCTGCAGTAGATCAAAAAAGAAGGAAAACCGTGATTCAATACAGGGAGTGCAGAATTATTAGGCAAATGAGTATTTTGTCCACATCATCCTCTTCATGCATGTTGTCTTACTCCAAGCTGTATAGGCTCGAAAGCCTACTACCAATTAAGCATATTAGGTGATGTGCATCTCTGTAATGAGAAGGGGTGTGGTCTAATGACATCAACACCCTATATCAGGTGTGCATAATTATTAGGCAACTTCCTTTCCTTTGGCAAAATGGGTCAAAAGAAGGACTTGACAGGCTCAGAAAAGTCAAAAATAGTGAGATATCTTGCAGAGGGATGCAGCAGTCTTAAAATTGCAAAGCTTCTGAAGCGTGATCATCGAACAATCAAGCGTTTCATTCAAAATAGTCAACAGGGACGCAAGAAGCGTGTGGAGAAACCAAGGCGCAAAATAACTGCCCATGAACTGAGAAAAGTCAAGCGTGCAGCTGCCAAGATGCCACTTGCCACCAGTTTGGCCATATTTCAGAGCTGCAACATCACTGGAGTGCCCAAAAGCACAAGGTGTGCAATACTCAGAGACATGGCCAAGATAAGAAAGGCTGAAAGACGACCACCACTGAACAAGACACACAAGCTGAAACGTCAAGACTGGGCCAAGAAATATCTCAAGACTGATTTTTCTAAGGTTTTATGGACTGATGAAATGAGAGTGAGTCTTGATGGGCCAGATGGATGGGCCCGTGGCTGGATTGGTAAAGGCAGAGAGCTCCAGTCCGACTCAGACGCCAGCAAGGTGGAGGTGGAGTACTGGTTTGGGCTGGTATCATCAAAGATGAGCTTGTGGGGCCTTTTCGGGTTGAGGATGGAGTCAAGCTCAACTCCCAGTCCTACTGCCAGTTTCTGGAAGACACCTTCTTCAAGCAGTGGTACAGGAAGAAGTCTGCATCCTTCAAGAAAAACATGATTTTCATGCAGGACAATGCTCCATCACACGCGTCCAAGTACTCCACAGCGTGGCTGGCAAGAAAGGGTATAAAAGAAGAAAAACTAATGACATGGCCTCCTTGTTCACCTGATCTGAACCCCATTGAGAACCTGTGGTCCATCATCAAATGTGAGATTTACAAGGAGGGAAAACAGTACACCTCTCTGAACAGTGTCTGGGAGGCTGTGGTTGCTGCTGCACGCAATGTTGATGGTGAACAGATCAAAACACTGACAGAATCCATGGATGGCAGGCTTTTGAGTGTCCTTGCAAAGAAAGGTGGCTATATTGGTCGCTGATTTGTTTTTGTTTTGTTTTTGAATGTCAGAAATGTATATTTGTGAATGTGGAGATGTTATATTGGTTTCACTGGTACAAATAAATAATTGACATGGGTATATATTTGTTTTTTGTTAAGTTGCCTAATAATTATGCACAGTAATAGTCACCTGCACACACAGATATCCCCCTAAAATAGCTAAAACTACAAACAAATTAAAAACTACTTCCAAAAACATTCAGCTTTGATATTAATGAGTTTTTTGGGTTCATTGAGAACATGGTTGTTGTTCAATAATAAAATTATTCCTCAAAAATACAACTTGCCTAATAATTCTGCACTCCCTGTATATGAACATTACCTGATGCTGGTGAAGAGAAAGTTACAGAGGTTTTATTAGAGACACAGCTAAGTGTTTTGCAATTTGGCATAATTTTAAGGAGTTTACATTTCTTCAGTATTGAACAACATTAGGCTTGCTTGTCGGAGGTCATTTTTTCCAAGTGAGGGGTGCACACACAGGAAGTTTGTATGATTTAAACAGCTAATACAGTGCTGTTTCTGCAAACATGAGGGCTTGAACTCACTGTACACAGTAGTATCTAAGTTGGATTTAAAGGTTGTTGGAATATCAGTTTACTTGCTGAAAACATAAAACAAGTTTCTGTTGTATTCACAAAGGCTGCTTATTAATTTAATGCTGATTTCATGTGAAATCTCCAAATAATATTAGAATACCTAAACCAGGGAAATTCAATTAAAATTGAAGTCCAGTCAGAGAAAGTTTCCTCAAAGAAAGATTCAGAATATCATGATGCTCCACATGCATTACAATGGAAACCTTTGAAAAGTTTTAATAGTATATATTTTTTATTTTTTCCATAGTACACCAAACTATATAAGCAATACAAATGTATAATTTATACATATAAAATGTTTTAATCTATAAATTTATCTTTATAATCTCAAATATATTATGAAATTTGAACTCATATCTTAAGAGCGTGCTTAAGTTGCTTAAGTACTTTATTTTATTGGTTTAAGCAGTGTTAAAACAAGTATCTAATGTTAAATAGTATTATGTCAACAGGGACCCACCTCTAATCAAAATTGTCCTGGAATAATTTGATGAGTGTACTGTCCTCCCTGAATCAACACAATGTATAGTCTTAGACAGGAATAACAAAAGACTTCTCATCATGCAGCTGTCCTCACTTGGGAGTGGTTCAAAGCCCTGTTTGCACTAAGAAAAGCTTTGCGTGCAAAATAACATTTGATTAAATGCCTGTTTATCTGTAGATACATCTAACCACAGATACCCTGCTCACCAGAGAAATGACTGCACCAGCTTCAGGATTAATGACTATACAACTGCTTATACTTGTACTTGTGACGCACAATGCTCAAAATCGAAACTCTTTGACTTTTTCATGTAGGCAAATTTGTAAATTTAAAGCAGTTTGGAAAAATGCACTTGTCTTGAAATTTGTTGTTAAGAAGAAGCAAAATACATCACAGGACATCTGTGATTTTTGGTAATGGACAGTAGAAATTTAATAGTGAACGTAAATCATCATAATCATTCTTTGGGCATTAAAGTTGCCCGTTTTTAGTTTTCCTCTCACCAAGCTGTTGCTCTTTTATCCCATACAATTATTTGGTAAGCTGGGCCCAAAAGCCAGATGTTTGGTAGAATTTGGTAGAAGGTGTTAAACGTAGCCTAATGTGTTCTAAAAGCAAAACACAAACCTACTCTCCAGACTATGTTTGAGAGTTGAAAAATTTGCAGCTTAACATGCCATCAGGGCTCATGCAGTATCATGCAAACATGATACAGCACGTCAGCAATGATGGTCACCAAGGATGTAGACCAGTCAGATTATTTGCACATCCTGTGCAATTCATGAGCCAGAAGCAATTTAGAACAACTCAGCTACATCTGGAAAAAACAGCTGCATCAGTCAGACAGTTGCAGAATATGATCAACTGGAACTGAAAACATTTAACTATACGGATCACAATACACGGGACTTGGAAGAAATAAATCCAGACAACAACTTCTTCTCATCTATCAATAACAACTGCTGCTACTATTCAAATGAAAAGTACAGTCAGAGGATTAAAACTGAGAATAAATTAACAACAACCCACATAAACTGTAGAAGTGTATATGCTAATTTTAATCATATCAAAGAATATCTTAACCAGTTTTCACCTCCATTCAGTGTCATTTTCTTATTGGAAACTTGGATTGGATTAATACAGAAAAAGGAACAAGACTAAAACTTTGAGCTTAGGGTTATGAATTCACATTTGTACCTCGGTGAAACAGAGGTGGAGGAGGAGTGGCCTTGTATGCGGACAAATCCTTGAAATTTAATGCAGTGGATAAGATGACGACAGTGATTGATAATGTATTGGAATGTATAATAGTTGACATTTTTAAAGAAAAAAAAGGAAAAATGTAATCATTAGATCTATATACAGAGCTCCATGTCGCAGTACTGAGACCTTTAAAGACCTGATAGAGGAAACATTCACAGAAATAGTTCACAAAAAACTTTTCATTTGTGGAGATCTCAATATTGATATGCTAAACTCAAATAAACAGAAAATCACTGATGAATTTATTAACACAATGTACTGTATGATCCTATTCCCCAAAATTACTAGACCTACCAGGATCACCTCACATTGTGCAGCTCTCATAGACAACATTTTTACAAATGACATTAAGAATAAGACAGTAAGTGGAATTCTGGTTAATGACATCAGTGACTATCTTCCAATTTTCACAGTCTACGATAGGAATTACAAGATTACTGAAGTGGACAGAGAAAAAGAGCACAGACAAGTAAGAACAGAGGAAATAAAAAATGCATTTAAAAAAGATTTATTGAAACAGAACTGGGGTGAAATATATGAGAAACAAGATGTTAATGGTGCGTATGATGAATTCCTTAGAATATTTACATTATTCTATAATACAAACTGTACAATAAAGCAATATAGTAGAAAACATAATTATATGGACTGTCCATGAATAACAAAAGGTCTGCAAAATGCATGTGAAAAGAAAAATGAACTATACAGAGATTTCTTAAGAAAGAGAACTGAAGATGCTGAAATTGGATGTAAAAGATATAAAAATAAGTTAATAAATATACTAAGATATTGTAAAAAGAAATACTATAAGAAGCAATTAGATGATAATAGAAATAATATTAAAAGAATATGGGAAATACTGAACAGTGTTATAAAACATAGGGCTAGACTAAACAACTATCCTAAGTGTTTTTTGTAACTGCTGGACCAAATTTAGCAAGAACAATCACTGATCATAGCAGAGGAAAAACTGGATACCTTGATAGACAGAAATCCTTATTCAATGTTTCTCACAGCCGCTGATGAAAATGAAGTTTTTGAAATTGTCAGAAAGTGTAAAACTCAGAAATCCTTGGATTGTAATGTTATTTATATGATAGTGGTTTAAAAAAAGTCATCGAGGATATTTTATACATCTGTAATTAATCATTTCAAAGTGGTCTATTTCCAGACAGAATGAAAATAGCTAAATACCTCAATGCAAATCTGGCAAAAAATGCCATTTCACAAAATACCTCAATGCTCAAAAATTCTTGAAAGACTGTTTAACAACCGACTGGAAAACTATAGATAAACATAAAGTGCTCACTAAGAGTCAGTACGGCTTCAGATCAAGCAGATCAGCCTCATTAGGACTATCAGATTCAATAGAATACATAACAAATTTCATAGACAAAAAGCAAGTTTCTGTTGTATTCACAAAGTCTAATTATTGATTTAATGCTGATTTGATGTAAAATCTCCAAATAATATTAGAATACCTAAACCTGGGAAATTCAATTAAAATTTAAGTGCAGTCAGAGAAAGTTTCCTTAAAGAAAGGTTCAGAATAAAAAAATTGTTCCACATTCATTATGATTCAGTGTAATATATTTCGAAGTAGCCTAACAGCTGTATCAGTGCCTGTCTGTAGTCAACAACTGAATGTAAAATAAATTAAGTACTATTCAACAGTGTTTATTATCAGTTTTCACAATGGACCGCTGTTTACTCTAACATTACATTGTTCCTTTCTCGTTTAAAGCCAAATAAAGTTTGCATTCAAAAGAAAATAATTTAAACTGACTACCATAAAAACCAAGGCTGCGAAGATTAAAATAATCCTACACTAAATATGAGAAAAGTTGTCCAAAGTAAAATAGAAACAAATCACAATCTAATAATAGGTTTGGAACGTCTTTACGCTGTTCCACACTGCGTTCCGCCTAGGATCTATACCCAGTTTTAACTAAATGTGGGAAACCTTTAAAAAGTTTTTAATAGTATATATTTTTTATTTATTTCATAGTACACCAAAATATAAAAGCAATACAAATGTATAATTTATACACATAAAATGTTTTAATCTATAAATTTATCTTTATAATCTCAAATATATTACGAAATTTGACTCATATCTTAAGAGCGTGCTTAAGTTGCTTAAGTACTTTATTTTATTGGTTTAAGCAGTGTTGACACAAGTATCCAATGTTAAATAGTATTATGTCAACAGGGACCCACCTCTAATCAGAATTGTCCTGGAATAATTTGATGAGTGTACTGTCCTCCCTGAATCAACACAATGTATAGTCTTAGACAGGAATAACAAAAGACTTCTCATCATGCAGCTGTCCTCACTGGGAAGTGGTTTAAAACCCTGTTTGCACTAAGAAGAGCTTTGCATGCAAAATAATATTATCTATTTATCTGTAGATACATCTAATCACAGATAGCCTGGTTACATCCCTGTTCACCAGAGGAATGACTGCACCAGCTTCAGTAATTGATAACTGGAAGTTGTGTAACTGATTTAAAAAAAACACATAATATACTGTATTATACAACTGCTTATACTTGTACTAGTGACGCACAGTGCACAAAATCGAAACTCTTTGACTTTTGCACTCACTGAAGATGGAGCCAAATTTGTTAATTTAAAGCAGTTTGGAAAAAATGTTGTGAAGAAGAAAAATTCATGTTAGGGCATCTGTGGCAGGGATAGCTCAGTAGGTAGAGTGGTCGTCCTGTGATCGGAAGGTTGGGGGTTCCAATCCACTGAACGGCTACCCTGAGGTACCCCTGAGCAAGTTACCGTCCCTACCCACTGCTCCTCGATGTGGCTGCCCACTGCTTTACTGAGTGAATGGGTCAAATGCAAGGAGAGTAATTTCCCCACCAAAATCAATAAAGTATACGTTATTATCTGTGATTATTGGAAATGAGAAATTTAATAGTGAACATAAGTCATCATAATCATTCTTTTGGCATCTTTAAAGCCGCATTTGCTTTTTACTTTAGCTGTTTTAGTAGCCAGATGTAGAATTTGATAGAAGGTGATAAACGAAGCCTAATGTGTTCTAAAAGCAAAACACAAACCTACTGTTCAGACTGTGTGTGAGAGTTGGAAAATTTGCAGCCTAGCATGCCACCAGACCCCATGCATGTAAACATGATACTGCACGTTGAATATCATGGTCACCAAGGATGTAGACCAACCAGTTTATTTGCACATCCTGTGCAATTCATGAGCCAGAAGCAATTTAGATGTAAGATTTTAGTTGGACTGTAGATATTTCACATATTGCAAAAACTAAAATCTTCACTCGAGCTGTTTGGTTAATTATATTATAATTTCATTTATAATTCTGGATATCAAGATACGATCACTGTCCCACTACTGGCTTTGCAGAGATGCTCTTTTATTTTTGTTTTATTCATTTTTTCTTTCCCACGCTGAATTGAAATAAAGCACAAAAGAAAACTTGAAATACATTTAAAAGCTTGATAACTCAAATATAACATGTAAGACCAAAGAAGCAATAACTCTGGCTGGGGCTCGTTCTATGCTAAGCGTCTAGCCTGTATGTTATATTGCATTGTTAACAGCTCATTTTACTTAACTACAGTATAATTTATTTAGTTATTCTGAAGTTTTGGTTTACATCAGCATTAGGATCATTAAAAGAAAACCTTATAAACAGAGAAAGTTAAAGATTAAGTTCTCACAGAGAGCATTGAGTGTGAAGGCCTAATAGGCGTTCATCCAGCTATTTTTATTTTTTAACTCACTGACCCATGACTTTGTGGACTGGTGCCAGCAGAACTACCTCCAGATCAACACTATTAAAACCAAGGAGCTGGTGGTAGACTTCTGCAGGCACAAACATCCTCCACTGCAACCATTGAACATCCAAGGTATGGACATTGAGGCTGTGGACAGCTACAGGTACCTTGGTGTTCATCTGAACAATAAACTGGACTGGACTGGACAATTCAGATGCCCTCTACAGGAAATGGCAGAGCAGGCTGTACTTGCTGCAGAGGCATAGGTCTTTTGGAGTGAAGGGCCCACTCCTGAAGACCTTCTATGACTCTGTGGTGGCCTTAGCCATCTTTTACAGTGGGGTCTGCTGGGGCAGTAGCATCTCTGGTGGGGACAGAAAGAGACTGAACAGGCTGATCCAGAGGGCCAGCTCTGTTCTAGGATGCCCTCTGGGCCCAGTGGAGGTGGTGAGTGACAGAAGAATGGTGGCTAAGCTGTCATACCTGTTGGACAACATCTCCTACCCCATGCAGGAGACTGTGACAGCACTGAGCAGCTCCTTCAGTGGTAGGCTGCAGCACCCAGGTCTTTCCTCCCTACTGCTGTCAGACTCTACAACATGGTCTCTGCAGAGTACCAAACACATGCAGAGAGACACAAACACACATCCCATACACAATAATAACTTTCACCTTGTCTCCCTGATGTGCAATGTGCAATAATATCAAGTGCAATTTTCCCTATTTTCCCTATGTAACAAAGTATTTTATTCTATTTTAATCTATTTGTACAGTATTTTCATCTATTTGTATAGTACTTATTCTATCGCATACAGTATTCTTTCTATTTTGTATAGCATGTTGTTCTGTTTATCTTATTCTATTCTCTCTATTATCTATTATGTCTCTTCTATTCTTTTCTCTTTTTCTCTTAGTTTTTTACTGCTGTTGTACTTGAATAATAAAAGTTTTATCTCATCTTATGTTATCCTATTCATGGGACAGGGGGAACATGCGAACACCACAATGAAAGCTGATTAGGATGTTTGAACCTCTTTTTGCTGGAAGAGATGTGATCACTGCACCCCTGTGCATTTTCATAACAGTTATTCTAAATATTTGCAAAGCTGCCAAACACATTGCTTGATATCACTACTAATGGACCAAAAAATAACAATCTTCCAGGTGTGTCAGAGTAGCTTTGTTGAGAAATAAACATTTAAAACATTGTAATATATAGCTATATAGAACAAAATAAAATAAAATAGCATTTTTAATTATTATACATGCACAATGAAATTGAGGTCTTCCACACCAACTGTGCATTGAATAAAAATATAAATAGTGTAGCAGCAAGAATAAATAACAGACAAGAGGAAGGCACACAATAGAGGAGAAGTTGCAAAGTAGTGGAATGAACTTGGTGGGGGTGGGGGGGTAGTCTTGACAGTCCAAATGGCCCAGGGGAAGAAGCAGTCTTTTAATGTTCAGTTTCAGGTTATTTTCTGAGCATCAATGGGATAGATTCTCTGCCTCTGCCCTGTATGCTGTCTCATTTTCATCAGAGATGAGCCCAACGATGGTGGTGACATTGGTTTACTCAACGATGACATTGGTTGGGCGGGTTGGTGTACAGTCATGGGGGAATAGGGCATACAGTAGGGGGCTGAGAACGCAGCCCTATAGGGATATTTGAGTAAACTGGTATAAATTACTGTGTTTTTCTGACCATAAGGTGAATTGGATTGCAAGGCGCTCCGTCGTTGAATGGGTCTGTTTTTATACATAAGGCACACCGGATTATAAGGCGCATTAAACGAAACAAAACAGTCAGATAAGTCAAACTTTACTCAACTCATTCTTCTTGCTTCCTCCACTTCCGTACCATTGATTCATTAATGCTGAATTCTCTCGCAGCCGCTCTATTCCCATGTTGTTGCAGTATATTCATGACTAACCTCGTATTGTGGATGGATTATCTCAGTTGTTCTCCTGACTGAAGTTTGGTCCGCTTACAGCATCCTGCCATGCTATTGCATTTGTCCCTAACCATCTGGAACCCTCTCCTTAACTTTGATCAAGTGGAAAAAAGTTAGCATTCATCCTCCAGCTTCACTGTGTTTATATTATGCTAACATAGCTATGTTGCTAGCGATCACGGAGCACATCATTATATACCAGCTAGTCCAACTTCAGTAACCCTACAAACGTCACTGCTGTTTAGTTTTCTGTCTTCATTTATGTCGGAAGTGATAGCAGAGCTGTACGTTTTAATTTTTTCACAAATCAGTCAGTCAGAACATGCTATATCATGTTTAAGTGGAAACTAGCGAGCTAACTTCCTGCTAACTTGTAACTCCGTTAAATTTAATAAAATCTGTTTTCATTGATGTCTGGATGTTAAACTTAATTGCTACACCTGGTAAAGCAGATGAAAGACAGATGAAAGAAACAAGACAGTTTTTAACTCTCAGTGATGCCGCAGTGTTCGTTTGACTTTGGGACCCAGACGGAGTTTTGGACCCAGATTATGCTGCAAGGCTCCTGACTACGGTAACCTTAATGCTCAGACAATGCATCAAGCGGTGTGGTTTCATAGCTTACCAAAGTCGTACTAAAACATTTTTTGACAGATTTTTGAGCGCTGTGTACCACATAAAATCGGTTCAAGTGAGCACAACCACGATTCATACATAAGGCGCTGTCAATTTATGAGAAAACTGAAGGATTTTAAGTGCACCTTATAGTGTGGAAAATAGGGTAGTTAAAGACATGCGTTGGTCAGTAGTTTATGTAATGTGTAAAACACACCCAATCAAATTGAGACTTTTTCTTTCCTCAGTTTGAAGCTCCTTCCTGCTCGTGAATTTGCAGCATTCCCAAAAATGAGCTGCTATGTTAAAGCAAATAAAGGAATCAAATCCTGCTGCTTAATGGCTTTTGAGTAGAACATGAATGCCTTGACATGAATAAGCTCCTGAATATTGCAGGATGTTTGTCAATTATCTTATCAAATGTAAAGCAGATGGTAGACAAGTTGGCATAGGCTTTGTTTAAAGCAGCTCACATAGGTTTTAGATTATGTTAGGTGATACCTGCATGGTCATAGTCACTCATGAGATCTTTACTTTCTTTGCAGAGTTGTAAGAAATCTTACATCCCAGTGTCTCATTTTCCACTTTTCATTTCTATTTTTAATAAATTATAATTATTGGATTCTTATGAAACAATAGATTTAGAACAGAGGAGCATCCTGTTAATAAAACTGTTTTATTGCTGCCTCTGTCGTCTTGAAATGAAGATATTTAATTGAAGTGCAAACATACTTGTTCAATTAAGAGGAAGGATGTAAAAATAAGTTATATGGGACTTGTGAAGGGCGTTGGACAGCCATCCAGCACATGTTTGCCACGACTGGCAATAAATCTTCACGTCTTACTCAGAAAGAAGCTGTGAGAAAAAAAAGTCAGATCTCAATATAAAGGGCTGTCAAGAACCACTCTCTACATTACCCACTCTGGGAACAGCAAGTCCACAGTGGCAACAATGAGGGGGAGTTCGGTGGGGTTGTGCTTCCTTGCTTTGACTATAGCCCATGTCACTGAGATCCAAGCTGCACTGGGTAAGGCTCAAATAATTTTGGTGTGCTTTTAAACCTCAATGATTTAAATAGATTTTTCTGGTTCATTTATGCATATATGAACATAACATTTATAATACTGCCACCAATATTCAGCTTTTATTTATGTGCATTTTTTTCCAGTCAGCAACCATGTGAGCAGCATCTGTAGCACATGGGGCAGGGAGCACTTCAAGACGTTCGATGGTGATGTGTACCAGTTTCCTGGCATGTGCGAATACAACCTGGTCTCCGACTGCCATGACACCTTCCCGGAGTTCTCTGTGCACATGAAGAGGAAGGAAAGCAATGGAAACCCGACAGTCAGTTATGTGGTGGTCACCATCAGCGATTTTGCATTTCACCTCAGCAAGGATGTGGTCACTGTGAACGACCTGCCGTAAGTTAAAATAAAAAGTGCAACTCTGATATAATTATGATGATAATCTTTTATCTCAGATATATAAAACCAATATATACACATATTCCTAATGACATGAATCAACCACTCAATCATCAAGTCTTAAATGGAGTAGGATGTACATACTTTTTAATCCCCACATGATGTTTAACACTTTATGTATTCACCATGTTCATCATTAGCCACAGTTCCCCTCAGCACTTGTATACTCTCATAAAAACACATTAAATTAACATCATTTTATATATATTATCAGTCATCAATTTCATTAATTTCACATTCTTCTAAAGCAGGTTTCAAAAACTTTCTTTGAACTGAATAATGCTTGAACATTGCTGTAGGTCCACTGGAAAACTGTTCCGCAATTTTACTCCACAAACGGAAATGCAAAAGGTTTTAACTGTTGTTTGTCTTCAAATTTAACTTTCTCCTCATTTTCTCCAATGTTAGTGTGGTCTCTAAATCTGGCTTCATTTAATGATTGCCATTGCTTTTTTCTGAAGCTTAGATAATGACTGAATTAAAGTTTTGTATACATTAACCCAGACTTCCAGACAGTACTCTTAAGTATGGCAATATGAGTGAACAGTTCAAGTACACACAGTGATTTATAATGCAAAAGACTTTATTCAATACAGAGATGCATCTTATATAATGTTAATTAAAGATATAAATGAAGTATAATTGTTAAAAAGATATTATCTTTCTTCTCAGTGTCAAACTTCCACACTACCAGGCCGGAGTGCAAATGGAAAGAAATGCAGTCTACATCAAGCTCCAGTCCAAAGTTGGCATCATTGTCATGTGGAACCTTGATGATGCAGTCATGGTAAATCCTTAAAACAGACAGATCCAATAGGATATTTTTTTTTAACACATTTCTTATATTAATAACTAACAGCCCAACCTCCAGAAATACTTTGCCATATTTTTATATTTTTGTCTGTGTGACATTTAAATAAATACACTGCATTTGAGTTGAATTGCCGACTACCTGGTTCACTACAACAATAGTTACAGTGGTTACTATTGTCTTTGCATACATGTAAAGTCCTTATATGTGGCAACTTTGATGCAATCTTTCATTTTGTTTTGTCATTTTATATATTTTAATATCTAAAACATGTCATGTCTGGTTTCTAAAACTTTTTCTAACCCTTTACTCCGTGTTTAAGGTGGAAATTGATAATTGAGTTCCTCCTTGATGGTAAAAGCTGTTCATCATTTATTATTTTTTAAAATCTTCAATATGCTGACTATTGTGTGTCCCTACTGATGTAATTTTATGCAAAAGGTCACAAAATCAGTCCCATTGAGTTTGGCAACATACATAAAGTCCATCGTCCAAATGATGAGTGTGAGGACCCATATGAAGAGGAAGATGTGTCACAGGAAGCTATGAATGTGCCAGAGTCATGCAAAGAGTTTGTGAGTTTTGTTACCTACTTTAGCCAGGTTTAACGAAAGAGATCTGATGTTTTTTTTGTTTGCATAAACTAATTGTGCACATGTTTACTCTCTTTTAGCAAAACACCTGTGAAGAGATGCTGCATGCAGAAACCTGGAGCTCCTGCACCAAACTGATTGACCCTGAGCCTTACATTCAGGCCTGTGTGCAGGACATGTGTGGCTGTACCAACCATTCAGATGACTTTTGTGTCTGCAGCACACTCTCTGAGTTCTCTCGACAGTGTTCCCATGCAGGAGGGGAGCCTCCCAACTGGAGGACTTCTAAATTCTGTGGTAAAATTTTGTTTTCTCTTTCTGTTTGGTCTTTATTTTTGTCTTTTATGTATTAAGGGATAGAGAGAGTACCAAAACACTGAAATCACCTGAGCCAACTATATGTTGAAATTTGGCAAACGTCAGAAGTAAAATAAATAAATTCCCACTTCCTTCACAGCCAAACAGTGCCCATTCAACATGGTTTATGAAGAGAGTGGATCCCCTTGTGTGGATACCTGCACGCATCAAGACACAAGCTCATTCTGTGAGGACCACAAAATGGACGGCTGCTTCTGTCCTCCTGGTTAGTGCTCATCACAAATAAGTTTCTTTCTACACACCTGTTAAAGCTTCTCTTTACATGAGACTTTACAATCAAATGCCAACTTTCCATTTCAGGAACCGTGTTCGATGACATTTCCATGAGGGGGTGTATTGCTCAGTCTGAATGCCAGTGCAAGCATGGAAAAATCTATGAATCTGGTGAAGTTTACAGACAGGAGCGAGAGGAATGGTAATATTCATAATGCTACCAGAATGTAATTTTTTTACAATGTGTCTGCATATTTTGATATCTTAATTAGTTTGTTTGTTTTTCAGCACGTGTTTTGAGGGTAGATGGGCTTGTGAAAGTCTTTCAACACCTTCTACATGTGCGGTTGAAGAAGGTTCACATGTAACCACCTTTGATGGGAAAGACTTCACCTTCCACGGAGACTGTTACTACACCCTGGCCAAGGTGGAAAGAAAGGTAAATGAGCCTTAGCTTTGTACTATCAAATTTTAGACAATACTGTGTTGGGCACATGTAAGGTAAAAATATTGGATTAGGCTAATTTTTTTTTCTTGAGCTCACATTATGTATATTTCAGGATGATGCAAGCCCTAAGTTTACCATTCTGGTCAAACTGGTACCATGTGCACACCAAGAATATGACACTTGTCTGAAGACCATCAAAATCCTGCTGAACAATGACAGAAACAATGTGAGTTCAATACTAGGCTCATGCTTTAAATAGATACTGAAAGCTGCAACATTCTAATGATCAATTCTGTTTTTATTCAGGTGTTAACATTCACTGCTGATGGCACAGTAAAGCAGAATATGCAGATTATCAGTTTGCCGCACTACACAGGTTTGTCAGAAAATAAGGAATTCCCCCAAAGTTGATTCTAATAAGGAACTTTAGATTTTAGAAGCTACTTTCATTTATGCTGAGATGTAAGAAGTTAGTCAAACTGATTTTTGTGCTTCTCTTCATTCACAGCGGACATCAGTATATTCCATGCTTCATCCTTTCACATCATCCTCCAGACCAGTTTTGGTTTGCAAATTCAGATCCAACATGTGCCTCTGATGCAAGTCTATGTCAGCCTGGAGCAGAGCTACAGGGAAAAGACACGTGGTAAGTTTTATGTTAGCCTTTAAGCATTATATCATGAGGACTAATATACATTTATTAAATAACTATTTACTGCAATTTGTTTTTCTTTAAAAATTAAACACTTGGTCATAATTTTGGGTTTGTAACAGCATATCGAGGTCTGGTGAGAGAGCAACATGTTATTTTGGAGGCCGGGTGACCAGGGATGTGCCTTTAAACCAGTTTTGGCAACTAGTCTGAAATAAATGGCCTCACCCACTCTAAGAGCTAGGGCAAGGAATTTAGACATAATGAGGGAACTCGGAGTAGAGTGCTAGCTTCTTCAGATGAAAAGGAACCAGCTAAGATGGTGTGGGTGGGCAGCTAATTGTTGTGCCTAAATGAAAAGCTTATCTGGAAGGTTCAGTGGGTAGGAGACACTGAGGTAGACCCAGAGCATGCTTGAGAAATTGTGTTTTATGTGACCTAAGATGATCTCAGGATCACCCCATTCTGAATACCACCCAGTTAGCAAGCCATTAAACATCACTTGGTTTCAGATATTTGTTTATTTGGCATCCTTATTTGCATTTCATTATAATTTCTTTCTGAAATATCTGTAATTTTTAGGTTTATGTGGGAACTACAACATGGTCCTGTCTGATGACATGAACACTCGTCAAGGAATTGTGGAGGGAAGTGCAGCAGCTTTTAGTAACTCCTGGAAGGCTAGCCATGTATGCCAAGACAGAGAAGACAGACTTGATGACCCTTGTTCTTTCAGTATGGAAAATGGTAAACTGGAAAGTTTCTTTTGTCCATCAAGTGTATTTCTGTAATTGCTGTCATTTGCTCGAAACTGATTTTCCAGGCTCTAAATGTAACATATTTGAACAAGTAAGAAATATAAACAAGAAATTAAAATTAGTACTCATCTACTTATAGAAATGTATGCCAAACACTGGTGCGCCTTGCTACGACAGCCAAATAGTACCTTTGCAGAGTGCCATTCTGTGGTGGATCCTGAGATTTACTACAAGGTACAACAAAACCTCTCTGTTTGTCCTTAAACTGAATACAGTGGGACTGTAATACAATAAAAATGTGTTCACTGTTTTCTGCAGCGATGTACTTATGCTAGCTGTAACTGTGAGAAGAGTGAGGACTGCCTGTGTGCTGTTTTCTCCTCCTATGCCAGAGCTTGTGCATCAAAGGGAGTGTTCTTGACAGACTGGAGAGAGAATGTGTGCGGTAAGGGTATCTGAAACAGCTCAGTAATGAAGTTTGATGAGCATGTTCTCTTTTATCAGTTAGTCCAAAACTATGAGGTAATCAGTGTCAAATTTTCCATAAAACAGACAAATACACCAAGAACTGCCCAGAATCTCAGACTTTCTCTTACAAACATCAGAGATGCCAGCTGACTTGCAGATCACTGAGCTTAAAGCAGCAGAGCTGCACCTCTGATTTCTTGCCTGTGGATGGCTGTTCCTGCGCTGAGGGTCACTACCTAGATGACAACGGCATCTGTGTCCCAGTGGCAAAGTGTCCCTGTTACCATAATAATGTCTACATTAGGTCAGGCAAGTCCGTCAGCATCAACAATGAGCGCTGGTGAGTCACTTCAGGATTTCAAATGAAACATCCTAAACTAAGAATTAAGCAGGACTGTAATACATGTAGTGTGATGGATTTACACAAACTTGGCTTTTTGTGTTGTATTTTTATAATTTTGGTGTCTTTTTCTAGCGTCTGCACCAACGGAGTTCTTCATTGCCATTCTGAAAGAACCCGCAAGTCAAGTCAGTTTTTTTTCCTTCTTCAATGAGAGCTTTTGTTAAGACAATATACAGTATATTAAAGCAATTTGTACTTTTTCCCTACAGTTTCTACAGCTTGTCCTTCTCCTAAAGAATACTTCAACTGCTCCACTGCAAGCGCAGGAGTTGTTGGAGTGCAGTGTGCTCGAACTTGTTTAAATCTGGACAATGATGATTGTGTGAGTTGTTTTTGATGCTGTGCTTTAGCTGACCTCTCAGTCTCAATAAACAGAATCTCATTATTTAATGTTATACACATACACTCAGTAGTAGGCACATTCGAATGACAATTTTTAACAGTGTCTGAAATTTTTTATTTTATTTTTTATCAATGTGGTCTTTCTATCCTCCCAGGATGCCACAGAGTGTGAATCTGGCTGTCGGTGTCCCAGTGGCCTCCTTGATGATGGTAAAGGTTTCTGTGTGAAAGAAAGTGACTGTCCATGCAAGCATGAAGGCCATCTCTATGTCTCTGGAACACGAATACCTAATCAGTGCAACACCTGGTAGGACCTTATTTTATTCTCTAAACAGTATTTGACATATATGGCATGTTTTTCTCACAGTATTGAAACTTTATTATATTTACCTTTTTTGATACATTTAGTACCTGCCAAAGTGGAAAATGGACATGCACAGAGAAAAAATGTCCAGGAACTTGCTTTATTTCTGGAAGTGGTCACTACACCACATTTGATCAGAAAAAATATGCATTTCAAGGACAGTGTGGCTATGTTGCTGTAAAGGTAAATAACGTATGCCAAAATCATCCGAAACACAGCTGTGTCCTTTGCCCTCATCCAATGTTTCTGTTAAAAATTAACACTGAATAGTTCGGAGTGAAGTTAGTCATGCTACTCTAATTTCCTTAGTAAAAAAAAAATAGTGTACATGCCATTAACACTGTATCTTTTGTTCATACAATACAATTACTTATTTGAAAAATTGCAAGGAGCAAAGGCTCTATATTTTAAATAATATCAGTAATCAGAAAATCTTTTTTTCTAAATGTAAAGATTTCAGATACAGTTAAGACTTATGAATTATTTTTTACAGAACAACTGTGGCAATAAAGCAGTGCAGGAGAACTTTGCAGTTATCACTGAAAATGTACCTTGTGGCTCTACGGGCACCACCTGCTCTAAAAAAATCAGAATTCACCTGGGGGTAAGATCAGATATAAAGACTCTCAAAGTTTTCTCATGCCAACAATAGTAAATAGAAATATGTTTTTAGCATTGCAATTGAACCAACAGAAACGTATTTTCCTTCATTACAGGGAACGGTAATCACACTATCAAAGGGAAAATTTACAAAGGATAATCTGGGACATGGACCTCAGATCCAGAGCACAATAAGTGAGGTTGGATCGTATGTGGTTATAAAATCTGACATCGGTATGGTAGTGATGTGGGATCACAAAACAACTGTTCGGATCGTGCTTGAACCAGTGCACAGCGTGAGTCACAGTAACTGTTACATTAAATTCTTACATTAAAGTTTTGCTGTTTTTAATGCAGTGTACCCTTTTTGTCTCACCACATACTTGTAGTTTTCAATACCACATATTGAAGAAATACACAGAATCATTTCTAAAAAAGAACAGATAAAATCCTAGAGGAGCCTAATATGTTAATGAAATGTATGATAAATGTAAATCACTATATTATATTTATCAGCCTCACACATTGTTCGATTGACTCTTTTGTATGGCTGCACAGGGAGAGGTGTGTGGCCTGTGTGGAAATTTCGATGGTGATGCACAGAATGACTACACCACCCAGGGTCAGCTGGTGGTGAGCAATCTACTCGAATTTGTAAACAGCTGGAAAGAGCCTAGCTCTTGCCCAGATGTGGAGGAGAACATTGATCCTTGTGCAGTAGCACCCAGTCGACATCACTGGGCAAAAATGATGTGTAGCATCATAAAAGGAGAAACATTTAAAGACTGTCACAGAAAGGTAATGATCATTAATAATTTCGACACATTCATGCAAATATAAAACACTGCTCTAAAAAAATCATCATCAAATTTGCACCACTGTACAGGTTTGCCCTGATCCATTTTATGAAAACTGCGTGAAAGACTCATGTGCCTGCGACACTGGAGGAGACTGTGAATGTTTCTGCACAGCAGTTGCAGCTTATGCTCAGGTTTGCAATGAGCATGATGTTTGCGTTGATTGGAGAACTCCAGAGATCTGTCGTAAGTAACAGTTTGTTTTAAATTTGATTTTCCAACCTTTTCTGACACCTGACTTTGTCTTTGAGGCCCTAAATTTTTGTAAGCATAGTGTTAACAACTTACCTTTCCAAGTTTATACTGTTATTAATGAATAAACTTAACATTTTCTGTATCAAGCTACACTCAATAACCAATAAGAACCAAACTGGACACCTGTTTTTGCAAGTTTATGAAACATCTGAAACTGAATTCTTTCATTTTATAAAAATATTCAGAATATTTATTAAACAGTGTGTGGGATTTAGTGGCATCTATCTGCGAGGTTGCAGATTGCAGCTGAATACCAAATTTGGTATTAAACTGTGTCTATCTTTATAAAAGCTAATTAAATGTTAAATTGCAAAAGAAAATGAATGTAGCAAAGTGATTGTTCCAGAGTTGGTGTTTGGTTTGTTAGCTTAAATGGTAAATGGACTGGTTCTTATATAGTGCTTTTCTGCACCATCTGGGCACTCAAACTGCTTTACACAACTTGTACGCTCACACAAGCAATTTTTTTTTTCTGTTTCTAAGTGCTTACTATCTAACATTCACATGCATTCATACTCCGATGGATGCATTAGAAAGCAACATGGGGTTAGTATCTTGCCAAGGATATTTCGCATGCAGACTGGAGCAGATTGGGATCAAACCACCAACCTTCTGGTTAGTAGGTGACCTGCTCTACCACCAGAGCTACAGCCACCCCAAAAAACCAAAAAACTGTAATATATCATGTTGGACTCTATGGAAAAGGATATACAGCTATAGAGGGATCATTCTTAGATAACAAAAAGATTTTTTCTATGTAAAAATAAAAATTAAAGTAAGAATATATCACAGCATGACTTCTCATGAACTCTTTCATGAACTCTTACAGAGCATACTGTATATAACCCAAGCTATGAGTTTGACATTAAAGAACATCTTCTCTTCTGTCTCATGTAACATAAGAATTAGCCATTATTAGCAAGCAATTTTTGTAGGAGAAAAGTGTGACGAGGCCACTTTCATGTCCAAAATGGCCTTTCATTTTCCATTTGCTCCTGTCTAAACGAGTCAAATCTGTAACGATAATAAAGAGGGAACATCCACAACCAAAACATTTCTTATGAACAAGCACTTGCCAAGAATGGAGGAAGATCTTGGGTTTTTGTTTGTTTGTTGGTTTTTTGTGTTTTTTTAAAAGCCTCAGGTGGAACAAGGCTCTAGGAGGGGCAAGCATCAGCTGTAACTTGTTGGGAGAATGAAGGAAAGAAAGACGTACCTTATTAACCCTCTGGGCATTAAAAGCAACATTTCAGGCCTATCTCCCCCCACCACACTCCCTGCCGGTGGCTGATGCCCTCAGCCGTCGGTGCATTGGTGGTTCTCAGTGTCCGGGGCTGGGCGTTCAGGTATGTAGTGGCTCACTCCCAACGGCTGCTTGGCGGGGCCTGGTGCCTGTGGCTTACTCGGGCCTTTCCGGAGGGTGGGGGGCCCTCGGGCCTCTGGGCCCAAGGCTCTGTCCGCTCTGGTGGAGCCTACGGGCATGTCACCACCCCTGTAGTGCCCCAGCATGTGCTGGGGCACTCCTCAGCTCTTTCCAGGAGGGTGGAACGGTGGTCCTGGAGAAACCTTTTGAATACAAGTGTATGCTCATGCATACAGGTGTGCACACAGGTGAACACATGGGTGTTCACAGACACAGACAGCCTCAAAGCATACCGTGGGTTGTGGGTCTTACGTGCTGCTCAGTAACATTCAATATTTATTATTTACTGTTACTTATACTTACTTATCTAGGTTACTGCTGCAGTGTTCCTACTCTGTTGTTCTCTTTTTGCTTGTTTTCTGTTTTTTTCTTCCAGCAGGATCCAGCGGATTTTTACTGTCTTCTCTCACTGTCCCTCTTCCCCTATGTTTTTCTTTCACTCTTCTTTTCTTGAAATTCTCTTGTCTACATCTTTCCTTTTCCTATCCCCCAGTCATGTCTGTTCCATTTGTAATAATTAAAAAAAAAAAAAAAAAAATTAAAAATTTATAATATAGTCAGGGTCAATTATAATTAATCTTATTCCCATTTTTTTATTTCATCACCTAATGCGCTGTGCATCACCTAATCATGAAAAGTCTGAAAGAAATTCCAAAATATACCTCAAACTATGTATTTCTTTCAATCGCCTTATAAAAATCTAATGTGAGACCTTATAAAGTGGACTTTGAACTGACATTCACATTACACCTAGAAATATATTTCGAACAACATTTTAATTGTCTAAATGAACAGCATCATTTGTATTCTCTTTCCCTAGCTGTCTATTGTGATTACTACAATAACCGAACCAGGCTCGGAATAACAGAATGCTTATGGCACTATCACCCTTGCCACCCTACTTGCTACAAAACCTGTTTGAATCCAGAACCTAAATGTCCGAATCCCATACCCACCCTGGAAGGTAAGAGGTTAAGTCGTGTTAGTTTGTATGACCTTTTATCAAATAAATGTCCCATTCAGAAATGTTGAATAAGGTTTTATTATGTAATTTCTTTTTTATAGGCTGTTACCCTGTATGCCCAGAGGATAAGCCCATATTTGATGAGGAAAACAATAGATGTGTGAATGCATGTATCAGTGTGAATACTACCACAACTACAACTACCACCACATCTACAACTACAACTATTACCACAACTACACCTCCTACTACAACAACTACACCTACTCCTACAACTACCACAAGTACAAACACAATAACAATGACCACTTGCCTTCCAAATCTTGAATGTGAGTGGTCAGACTGGTATGATGTGGATGATCCAACGGACAAAAGTGACTGGGAAACATATAAACACATCACAGACAGTAATAAAACAATATGTGAAAATATTGAAAAAGTTGAGTGTGGAGTGGTAGATTACCCAGACAAAAACTTTGATGACTTTGTGAAGGAAACTCAACAAACTGTTACTTGTGAAAAGAACATTGGTTTAATATGTAGAGGAGAGGACCAGACAGAGCCTCCAAGAAAGTGTTTTGACTACAAGATCAAGGTATGTTGTAAGATATGTTCAACCACAACTCCAACTACGACTCCAACTACCACCACCACCACCACGACTCCAACTACCACCACCACAACTCCAACTACCACCACATCTACAACTACCACAACTCCAACTACGACTACCACCACGACTACAACTACAACTACCACTACAACTCCAACTACCACTACAACTCCAACTACAACTACCACCATGACTACAACTACAACTGCCACCACAACTCCAACTACAACTACCACCACATCTACAACTACCACAACTCCAACTACGACTACCACCACGACTACAACTACAACTACCACTACAACTCCAACTACCACTACAACTCCAACTACAACTACCACCACATCTACAACTACCACAACTCCAACTACGACTACCACCACGACTACAACTACAACTACCACTACAACTCCAACTACCACTACAACTCCAACTCCAACTACCACCACATCTACAACTACCACAACTCCAACTACGACTACCACCACGACTACAACTCCAACTACCACTACAACTCCAACTACAACTACCACCATGACTACAACTACAACTGCCACCACAACTCCAACTCCAACTACCACCACATCTACCACGACTACAACTACTACCACGACTACAACTACTACCACAACTACAACTACAACTACCACCACAACTCCAACTACAACTATAACCGCAACAACAAAGGAACTGGACTGCCCTGACTGGGGTGTTTCAGTAAGACCCTTAATTTATCACATAAAAATGTTTTCAATAACTTTTTATTTAATAAGACATAACTATTTTGACTTATTCAGTAACTAACTTCTTGCATGTTTTTTTTGAAAAATATCTTAAAATACCTATTTTTGTTTGTGCTATTTTCTTCAAGCAAAATGAGACCTTTGAATTGTGCGAATGCATATGGGCCAGATGCATAGAGAACAGAACAGTAGAAATTCTTAAAGATCAATATCCATGTCCACCGCTTCAAAACATAACTTGCGCCAATGGACGAGAACCAGTTCTGTTGAATAGCACAAACCCCTGCACACCCCCCCCTTGTCAATACCTTGCTTGTGACTGTAAGTTATTCTGTGAATCAACAAAAGATTTGTTCCATTCATGTTTTTTTCCTCCCTTAAAAATTTTTTCTTTTTTTTTCAGGTGAATGTATAGGGTGGGGAGATCCACATTACGAAACGTTTGATGGACTTTACTACAGTTATCAAGGAAACAGTACTTATGTGTTAATGGACGAAATTGAAAAAAGGCATAACCTAACAATTTACATTAATAATGAGTTTTGTGATCCCATTGAACATGTATCTTGTCCACGATCGTTAACAGTATCATATAAATCACAAAACATCACACTTATTAATACTAATCCTGATCTTCTTGGAGCTGTACAGTTGGAGGTAAATTTATATATATATGAATGCCAATGTTTTATTGTACTTTTTCTGCAAAATAACCAAGATAGATTTTGTTGTATGTTTTTACATATGGAGCTTTTATTCTTTTGTAGGTTCTGAGAAATGAAACATGTTTGGATCTAACTCAAAAAGAGAGTGTTGAAATCGTGAGTTCTGGTCTTAAATTGATTTTAAAGATTCCTGACCTAAACGTGGTTATTGAATTTGGAATAGTTGGCTTCAGGGTATTCCTTCCATTCGAGTACTTTGGCAATAATACACAGGGCCATTGTGGTAAGAACGTTCACCAAAGTGGCCATATTTTTCAACCCTTAGTTTGAGGTTATACTGCAATATTAACTGTTTTATTACTGTTTTCAGGAACATGCAACAATAACCAGGCTGATGACTGCATGTTGCCTGGACGTGAGCTGGTGGAAAGCTGTGCAGTGATGGCTGATTCTTGGTGTGTTAACACCACTGGCAACTGCACAGCACAACGTGCACAACCACTCAGTGCCCAATCATGCAAATCAGACCCCGTGTGTGATCTGCTTAATACTAAGTAAGCATTATCTGATCTTCTGCAACAGTTTATTCCTGTACTATTAATAGTTTGCATTTAAAACAAAATAAATTTATTGTTGTCTTTTTTAAAAACAGTGTCTTTGCAGAGTGCCATCCGTTTGTCTCTCCAGAAAATTTCTACAAAGGTTGTGTTTTTGATAGCTGTCATGCTTCAAATGAAAAAATGAAGTGCACAAGTTTACAGACTTATGCTGCAGCCTGTGCTCAGGCTGGAGTTTGCATTCACTGGAGGAACCACACCACAGTGTGCAGTAAGCAACCCTTCATCATTTTGTAAATGTTTTGGATTGGTTGGAATCACAAGTGACAATTTGTCAGCATGTATATTAAAGCCAAAACACAAAACAATTAAGTTCTTTTCTTCATCATCAGCTGGTGAATGCCCATCAGGCAAAGTTTACAAGCCTTGTGGTCCTGCAGAACAGCCAACCTGTGAAGACAAGTACGTTTCCCCAAAACTATGCAAAAACATTTCCTGGGGATGTGATTATAACAAAATGTGGCAATAAATAAATGTTTATAGTGGCAATAAGTAAAAGTGACACTGTCTATCAACTTAACTGAATTAATTTAACTGCTGTTTCTCTGTAACTTATTTTACAGTCCAAGTGGACCAATTATAAACTACATTACTGAAGGCTGTTTTTGTCCTGATGGAATGAAACTCTTCAACCAGAAGTCTAGAATATGTGTTGAAAAATGTGGTAATTACTTAAAAAATATATTTTTAATTTACTACTACTGACCTAACTATATGATATAGTTTTACTGACTTTTAAATTTTCAAACAGGATGTCTTGATCCTGAGGGCATTCCTCGTGAGGTGATCTTCTGTTTTTTTTTTCACGTGAAATTCTAGTTTTTATTATTTAGTTGCAGGAGAAAAATAATTAATTCTTGTGGTTTACTCTTTCAGTTCAATGAAAGATTTGAGTACAAATGCCAGGACTGTATCTGTGACGAATCCACCAAGACTGTGACTTGCAAGCCTAAAGTGTGCCCACCACCACCAGCCACTACAGACTGCTCTGCCCCTGGGTTTGTCCTTGTCAACCAGACCAGCCCATCAGACCCCTGCTGTTCTACCTATGCTTGCCGTAAGACATGTAGTATCAAAGCTCGTTACATTTTCCAGAGTGTTATTTGATTGTGGTAGTTTCTCACTGTGATGTAATCTCTGCAGAGTGTCAACCCAACACCTGCCCAGTTACCCATATGAACTGTCAAATTGGACATAAGACAGTTGTTGGGCTTCCTGATGGAAAATGCTGTGCAGAACATAAATGTGGTAAGTTCATGAATACAGGTTGAACATAGATAGATAGATAGATAGATAGATAGATAGATAGATAGATAGATAGATAGAAGGATAAAGATATGAATAGTAACACTTTCATGCAATTCACCTCGTCTTTGTCCAACTCTTTCCTAGAACCTAAAAGAGTTTGTGTTCACAGAGCAACTGAATACCAGGTAAATAAGAAGCAGATGATTTGTTATTTTCTTGCCTTTTTACCTTTAAGGATGCACATAATATGGCTTTTTGTCTTCATTTGCCAGCCTGGTTCTTCAGTTCCTATGAAGCCATGCCAGCATTGTACGTGTGCCAATGAGATTGACCCAAAATCTCATCTATTACAAATAATTTGTGTGGATCAAAAATGTAAAGAAAGCTGTGATGTGGTAAGAGACAATAAAGCTGTCATATTCACTTACACCATACATCCCAGTTTGTTTTCCTTTGGTGGCTTTAGTGTGTTACTTGCTAGATTGGGCTTCACAAGCTAAACGTGCCATCTCTCTCGGTGTCTCACAGGGATATGAATATGTGGAAAGTGATTCTGATGAATGCTGCGGGAAGTGTGTACAGACACACTGTGTTGTCAACATTAATGGAACCAAACAACTTTTGACTGTAAGATGGTTGTAACTTCATGTGTTAATTCATCTAAGCCAAACACGCAATAAGTGCATATTTGTGTGTTTAAATAAATACTACTAAGTTTGCGTTGATTTTTGTATACATCTATCTCACTGCTTTCTAGCAAGGAGAAACCTGGTCACCACCGGGGAATAAGTGTGAACATTACACCTGTGTCAAGAATGGTGAGACTTTAACAGCAAGCCATTCACAGACTGTCTGCCCACCCTTCCAAGAGAGCAACTGCCAACCTGTAAGTATGCTTTTAAAAATTAATCTTGATTGATTGACTGTATCTATCTGAAATGAAATGAAACAAATTTTGTTAATGTTGTATATTTTCCTTGCTAGGACACAATTCAAACTGCAGCAAATGGCTGTTGCAAAATTTGTGAGTATAACATTTTGATATTTAACATTTTAATCAGGGGCAGCACAGTGGCGTGGTGGATAACATTATTGCCTCACAGCAGTAAGGGACTTTGTATCCCCCATCTAGCCGGGGTCTTTCTGTGTGGACTCCTCGTGTCTGCATTGGTTCTCTCCGGGTACTCTGTCTTTCTCCAATTGTCCAAAGACATCCAGTTAGAGGGGTTAGGTTAACTGGTGATTCTAAATTTCACATAGGTGTGAAGTGTGAATGGTTGTCTGTCTGTGTTAGCCTATGACAGTGTCGACCTGTCCAGGATGTACCTGCCTCCCAGCCTACGACATCTGGATAAGCGGAACAGAATGGATAAATGAATTTACATCAAATAGAAATAAAAGAAACTAACTCAACATCTTTTTTTGTAAAAGGTGAGGAGAAGGAGAAGGGATGCAAGTTAATGTCCATGAAAACCCATATTACAGTCAACGGTTGTCAGTCTGCCCAGGAGGTAGATATGCCATATTGTGAAGGATCCTGCAACACTTACACCATGTAAGGATACCTTTACTATTATCTCATATTTCCCTGGAAAGTTACAAAAAGTGTTATTTTACACTTTGAGTATATTAATAAACCTGCCCCCTGCTTTCTTTAGGTACTCTAAAGCAGCAGGAGCGATGGAGCATTCCTGCTCATGCTGTAAGGAGATAAACTTCAGCAATCGCACCGTTGACCTGGTCTGCTTGAA
The DNA here is from genome assembly GCF_013358895.1 of Oreochromis aureus. Lineage (NCBI taxonomy): Eukaryota > Metazoa > Chordata > Actinopteri > Cichliformes > Cichlidae > Oreochromis > Oreochromis aureus. The sequence goes on along the minus strand of NC_052948.1, from coordinate 15,166,490 downwards.
TGGAGACACGGTCCCCTACACATACATGTATGTGGAGCAGTGTGGTTGTACCAAGACGGACTGCAGCAGCGCTGGACATCATGTTCGCAGGAAGAGAAGCTTCACACTGCTGTGATGAAACAGTCCGTCTCCATTTTCACAGATGTGACATACAATTGTTTCTTTTCACATTTTCTTAAAAATCAGTATATATCTTACAAAGTAATTGCTATTGTATCTTTTATCACTGATCAAAATTAAAAATTGCATCTCAGTTCATGTCTCATCTCTTCCATTTTCTTTGTTATGCTAAAACAAAATCTAAACATTTAATTTGTGTTTACATCACACAAACCCTAAATATACATTCTTGTTCTTCACAATGACATCAAAGTTTAGCCAGGGTTTTTTTAGAATATACAGTAAAGTTGGCAAGGTAAAATAAAAAATAAAAATAAAAGACCAGGAGAATCTGCATTTTGACTGTTCTTGGTGAAGCAGTAATAAGTACAAATAGGAAAAGAGTGGAGACATGCTTCTGGACTGTAGATATAGATACAGTATATGAACAAGCATTAAAATCACTAAAAACATGGAGTATTTGAGAAGTGGTAGGGCGGAAATAATAAGCTGTTACACTATTAGTGTATAATAGACTATAAGTATAAGAATGAAACAAGTATTATTCTTATACTTATACTGTAATTATAAGAATGAAACAAAAGAATTCAGTAATAATGCTGTTCATCTGCTTGGATGTGAGTGAAGATTGTTGGCCACATAGATGTGACTGAGTTACAGATTGTTTAGCTTCAGTCATACAATTGGTGTTTAATTCAAAGCAGTTATACAGCCTGAAAAAAGATGCCAGAATGATGAGAGAGTCACAGTTTCTATTACTTTGAATTCTGCTTTGACAACATACGAAAGACATGGCTTACCTTGCTATTTTACCACAACCAGTCCACTTACAGAGTTGGGAACATGAATGGTTTTTGTTTTCAGACTTTAAATCTTAGATACAAACATTCTACCACTTCAATTCTTTATTGATCAAATCAGATTGAATTATTATTTGAAAGTATTCTAGATTTATATACAATTTTTTATGAATCCAGATTGACATACTATCTTCAGCTTCTTATATTTAATGGCTTCACTGCATGCAGATGAGCAAATAAACTGTAGACTAGTTAGTTATTTAATAGTTAGCAAGTAAGTGAAGAAGCATTGTGAAGCTTTGTGTTTTAATTTGTAAATCAAATATTCCCATGATCCATGGGAGCAGTTGAGGGGTTTCATTTGTCATTATGATGGTTCCTTGGTTACTCACATGGGAGGAATCTCCTGCATCACACCTGAGCTCCATCTGCTGTCAATTACAGGAGGACTATTTAGCTGATGCTTGTTGCCAGTTCGTTCTGCCACCCACAGTGGTAACTAGGCCACATGCTCCACGCTTACCTCGCCCTTTGTTCGTGCTCAAGTCTGTTTCCTTGTGTACAGTTTTCCACACCATCCCGTCTTCAGTGTTGGGAAGGTTACTTTTAAAATGTATTCCACTACAGATTACAGAATATATGGCCCAAAATGTATTTTGTAATGTATTCTGTTAAATTACTCAATGAGAGTTACGTATTGTGAATACTTTGGATTACTTAATGTATTGTCATTGTACAATATAAAGCGCCTTTAATGAATAGAACATGAATGTACTATTGCTGTGTGATTTATTACTATTACTGAAGGTTACTCGCCATATCAACGAGATTTTTAAATCTTAATATTGTAGCGGGCCAGGGCTGTTCGGGGATGTTATGGACACTTATGTTCTGTTTTGCAGTTATGTTCTGTTGTCATGTTGCCATGGTTACAGGTGACGCTCTCTCTGCGACGGGGTTTTCCGGTGAGAGCGCCTTTTGTTGTTGTTGTGTTGTTGCCGCGCTGAGCAGTGGGCTCGCGCCAGTGTTCCTCTGCAAAGTTAAATAAACGGCTGTGCTCCCGGCTAGCTGGCGGAAGCAAGACCAACCGAAACCTCTGTCTCCTCCTTTCCTGAGCTCGCCACATTGGTGTCAGAAGTGGGATTAGCTCACCCTCGCCGGAATGGAGAGAGACATTCTGAGGCTAGAGCAAGCTATCGAGGAGAACATTACTCGCCTGAGAAGCTGGCGATTGAGGAGAGAGGAAGCTAGCGGCCATGTAAGTCCCCCGACGGGTCCCGACGGCGCAAGTGCACCACGGCGGCGGCCCGCCGCGACCGATGCTAGGGCAGTGCTTGATGGGCTGCCTCCGTCGGCCGACACACCGGGCCCCCGACAGCGAGCGGTGACGCCTGCAACGCCAGCTAAGGTACCGAAATATAACGGGCTAACCCCGCTAGAGCCCTACCTCTCACAAGTACGGCTAGCCGCGAGACATAATGGCTGGAGTGACGGCGAGGCTGCTACACACTTAGCGCTAGCATTGGAAGGAGATGCATTGCAGGTACTCCTTGACCTAGCCGCGTCAGAACAGCATGAGCTCCAGGCCCTCACCATAGCCCTCGAGAGGCGATTTGGGCAGCGGCACTCCACTGATCAGAGCAGGGAGCAGCTGACCAACCGGAGCCGTAGGCCGGGGGAGAGCCTGGGCACCTTTGCAGCGGATGTGTTGCTGTATGCTCGTCATGGCTACCCAGAGTTCCCCGCAGCAGCCCGTGAGGAGCTTAGCCTGCATGCTTTCCTGCGTGGACTTTTTCCAGAGCGACTGCGCCAACACGTCCGCCTGGCCATGCCCCAGACTCTCAGTGAGGCGCTCCTTCAGGCTGAAAGGGCCGAGCTGGTGCTCACCTCGCCACCTAACCAGCAGGTGCGCCCCCCAAACTACCCTCAGATCAGAGCTGCAGACTGCGACGGGGAGGGGGCGGTCGCGGAGATATGCCAGCTGCAGCCCTCGGTGCCTCGGGGGCGTCGTCGTCGTCCCACCGACCGCTGTTACCGGTGCGATGAGCCTGGCCACGTGGCGCGTGACTGCCCAGCACCTGCCCCGATGGCCAGAACCATGAAGCCACAGGGAAACGGGGTGGGAGCGGTGTAGTGAGGGGACCACCGCCCCAGTTTCCTGCCCCCCTCCAAGGACGATGCACGGTGGTGGGCCGGGTTGGGCACCTCAAGGGACTCTACCTGAGCTGCTGCGTTGAGGGCCAGCCATGCCGGGCCCTGGTGGACACGGGGTCTACCATCTCCCTGATACGACCTGGCGTGCTTCCTGGAACGTCCGGGTCATTGGTCGAGGGTTGGTCGCCCACCGACACCCAGCTGATGACGGTGACGGGGGAGAGAGCTGATATGCGGGGGAAGAAACCGTTGCAGATCCAAGTGAAGGATCTGGAGCTGATTCACGACTTCTGGCTTGCGCACATCCAAGACCAGTGCATCATCGACCTTGATCTGCTGACCCGCTGGGGGGCCTGCGTCGACACCGCAAAGCGGGCTATCACTCTTGGCAAAGAGACTCTCGCCCTCCAGTGCGGTCAAAAGCAGGGAGCGGAGGGGGTCAGAGCCAGACGAGACAGGCGTCAGGCAGCTGCCGCTCAGCAGATTTTGGGTGCCGGTGGCTCCGGGTCATCTCTACTTACCTCAGCCCTGGCCCCTCAGCCCAACAAATCTCCCTCGACCGAGACAACCGAGGCTGTTGGTGACCTGTGGCAGCGCAGCAGCGTAGGTCTCAATGGTGATCAGCGCCAGCGGTTGAGGTGCCTCCTGGACGAGAATGCGGACATCTTCGCCGCCAGCGACAAAGACTACGTTCTTAGGCCATGTGATCAGCGCTCAGGGTATCGCCACCGATCCCGCAAAGGTGGCTGCGGTCCGGGATTGGCCGACTCCCACGAACGTCAAAGAACTGCGGAGCTTCCTGGGCCTAGCCTCCTACTACCGTCGGTTCATTAAGGGGTTCGCGACGACAGCCAGCCCCCTCCACCGCTTAACCGACAAGGGCCAGCCGTTTGGCTGGGGTGATGCCTGCGCTGCGGCCGCCCGCACAGTTGAAGGAGGCCCTCACCAGAGCCCCAGTCCTGGCCTACCCGGCGCCCGGCAACCCTTCATTGTGGACACTGACGCTAGCAATGTAGGAGTTGGGGCGGTCCTTTCCCAGCAGGACGATGCTGGAGAACGAGTGGTGGCGTACTTCAGCCGAGCTCTGGGGCGAGCCGAGAGGAACTACTGTGTGACCCGGCGGGAGCTGCTGGCTGTGGTGCTAGCGGTGCGGCACTTCCGGCCATATCTGCACGGCTGCCGGTTCCTCCTGCGCACCGACCATGCATCTCTGACTTGGCTCCTGAACTTCAAACACCGGAGGGTCAGGTGGCCCGCTGGCTGGAGGTCCTTCAGGGTTACGACTTTGAGATCCAGCATCGGGCAGGTCGACAGCATGGCAACGCTGATGCCCTTTCCAGAAGGCCCTGCATGGCCGTCGAGTGTCGCTACTGTCTGCGACAGGAGGAACGGGCCCAGGAGGCGCTGGGGGTGGCTGCTGCTCAGGCCACGGCCAGCGGAGGGGGGTGGCTCCCATTGACCCGCAGCAGCTGAAGCGGGAGCAGGAGGCCGATGCAACGCGTTGGTTCAGGTGGGGGCCTGGCTGGAGGTGGCGCAACGCCCGACTGGGCGGGGTGTCGGGGCAGGAGCCCGGTGAAGGCCTACTACTCCCAGTACAACAACCTGGAGACCCACGACGGCCTCCTGTACCGAGATGGCGGGCCCCGGGCAGGGCAGAGATCTCCTGCAGCTGTTGGTGCCTCGGTCGCTGCGGTCGCAGGTGCTCGAGCTCGTCCATGGCTCGGTGGGGGCCGGCCACTATGGGAACGCCAAAACTCTCCGCCGACTCAGAGGACGGTTCTACTGGCCTGGCTGTCGACGGGATGTGGAACTTCACGTGCACTGCTGTGACACCTGCACGGCACAGAAGGGCCCAACTCAACGCTCCACTGCCACCACACCGCTTCACCCGCAAAGCGACGGCTTGGTCGAGCGCTTTAACCGCACGCTGGCCACCCAGCTCGCCATTCTCACCAGCCGCCACCAGCGGGATTGGGACCGACATCTGCCCCTGGTCCTTTGGTCGTATCGGACTGCGGTTCAGGAGTCCAGCCAGTGCACACCTGCCGCTTTGATGTTTGGACGGGAGCTCCGGACGCCCGTGGATCTGGTGTTTGGGTCCCCCCCTGAGCCGGAGATTGACGGCGGGCCGGAGATGGACTACTACAGGAGGCTGAGGGAGCGGCTGCAGGTGGTTCATGACTACACCCGCCAGGCCCAGGCCAGTGCCGGAGTACGACAGAAAAGAGCCTACGACACTAAGTGCCGGGGGGGGGCTTTCGTGCCTGGCGACAAGGTTTGGGTGTACTGCCCATGTGCTACTGGTCCTCCTGACTCTTGGTGGCGCTGTCACTTGGTGTTCGCTCGCTTTGTGGTAGAGTATCACTTCCTGTTCCTGCTCAAACACAGTGGTGTTTCTGAGTAGCTTTTCTGCTTAGCAATTTAATTTAAATCTTTTGATACATCCCTTTTTCATAGTATAATCTTAACGTGCTTCATCTGAATCACCCTTTCTGTGTACTCACTACCTAATTTATAGCCAAAGTATTCGCTCACTGTCTCTTTACTGTTTCGCTAGCTTAGCTTAGCTCGTAGCCGACTCGTTAGCACCATGGCTACTTCACCTGTCCCTCCTGCACTTTCCTGCTCATTGTGTCAGATGTTTAGTTACTCCTCGGCCTCCTTTAGCAGTAATGATACCTGTAACAAATGTAGCATATTTGCAGCTCTGGAGGCCAGGATTACTGAATTGGAGACTCGGCCGCACCCTTCATTCACCCGTAGCTAGCCAGGCCCCTGTAGCTGGTGCAGCCGAAGATAGCGTAGGCCCGCTAGCTGTTCCCCGGCAGACCCCAAGCAGCTGGGGAAAGAGGGCGGCTGGGTGACGGTGAGGAGGAAGCATAGTCTTAAACTGAAGCCCCATGTACACCACCAACCTGTTCATGTGTCTCAACCGTTTTTCCCCACTCGGCGACACACCCGCCGGGGTCAAACTCTGGTAATTGGTGATTCTGTTCTCAGACATGTGAAGCTAGAGACACCGGCAACCATAGTCAATTGTCTTCCAGGGGCCAGAGCAGGCGACATTGAAGGAAATTTAAAACTGCTGGCTAAGGGTAAACGTAAATACAGTAAGATCATAATTCACGTCGGCAGTAATGACACCCGTTACGCCAATCGGAGGTCACTAAAATCAATATTGAATCGGTGTGTAACTTTGCCAAAACAATGTCGGACTCTGTAGTTTTCTCTGGTCCCCTCCCCAATCAGACCAGGAGTGACATGTTTAGCCGCATGTTCTCCTTAAATTGCTGGCTGTCTGAGTGGTGTCCCAGAAACGATGTGGGCTTCATAGATAATTGGCAAACCTTCTGGAGGAAACCTGGTCTTGTTAGGAGAGACGGCATCCATCCCACTTTGGATGGAGCAGCTCTCATTTCTAGAAATATGGACCAATTTATTAAACCCCCAAAATATGACTATCCAGAGTTGGGACCAGGAAGCAGAGTTGCAGTCTTACACGCCTCTCTGCAGCTTCTCTCCTCCTGCTACCCCCCCAAAAACCCATCTCCATTGAGACTGTGTCAGCTCCCAAAAAGACAAAAAACAAACCAAAAACCAGCAATAAACAACTTAAACATAAAAAATCACAAAGAAAGAACAATACAGTATCCACATCTGAACCAAAGAGTAAAACAGTGAAATGTGGATTATTAAATATTAGGTCTCTCTCCTCCAAGTCTCTGTTAGTACATGACTTAATAATTGATCAACAAATCGATTTACTCTGCCTTACAGAAACCTGGTTGCAGCAGGATGAGTATGTTAGTTTAAATGAATCAACACCCCGAGTCATTCTAACTACCAGAAATCTCGAAGCACAGGCCGAGGGGGCGGTGTGTGGCAGCAATTTTCACACCAGCCTATTAATTAACGAAAGACCAAGACAGACTTTTAATTCATTTGAAAGCCTGATGCTTAGCCTCGTCCACCCCAGCTGTAAAACTCAGAAACCAGTCTTACTTGTTATTATCTATCGTCCACCTGGGCCTTACACAGAGTTTCTCTCTGATTTCTCAGACTTTTTATCTGATTTAGTGCTCAGCTCAGATAAAGTAATTATTGTGGGTGATTTTAACATCCATGTAGATGCTAAAAATGACAGCCTCAACATCACATTTAATCTGTTATTAGACTCAATTGGCTTCTCTCAAAATGTAAATGAACCCACCCACCACTTTAATCACACTCTAGATCTTGTTTTAACGTATGGCATAGAAACTGAACATTTAACAGTGTTTCCTGAAAACCCTCTGCTGTCTGATCATTTCCTGATAACATTTACATTTACAATAATTGATTACACAGCAGTGGAGAGTAGACTTTATCAAAGTAGATGTCTTTCTGAAAGTGCTGTAACTAAGTTTAAGAATATAATCCACCCACTGTTATCATCTTCAATGCCCTGTACCAACATAGAGCAGAGCAGCTATCTGAACGCTACTCCAACAGAGGTCGATTATCTTGTTAATAATTTTACCTCCTCACTACGTGCGACTCTGGATACTGTAGCTCCTGTGAAAACTAAGGCCTCAAATCCAAAGTCCCTGACTCCGTGGTATAATTCTCAAACACGTAGCCTAAAGCAGATAACTCGTAAGCTGGAGAGGAAATGGCGTGTCACAAATTTAGAGGATCATCATTTAGCCTGGAGAAATAGTTTGCTGCTTTATAAGAAAGCCCTCCATAAAGCCAGAACATCTTACTATTCGTCACTGATTGAAGAAAATAAGAACAACCCCAGGTTTCTCTTCAGCACTGTAGCCAGGCTGACAAAAAGTCAGAGCTCTACTGAGCCAACAATCCCTTTAACGTTAACTAGTAATGACTTCATGAACTTCTTCACAAATAAAATTTTTATCATTAGAGAAAAATTACCAATAATCATCCCACAGATGTAATATTATCTACAGCTACTTTTAGTACCATCGATGTTAAGTTAGACTCTTTTCTCCAATTGATCTTTCTGAGTTAACTTCAATAATTAATTCCTCCAAACCATCAACGTGTCTTTTAGACCCCATTCCTACAAAACTGCTCAAAGAAGTCCTGCCATTAATTAATGCTTCAATCTTAAATATGATCAACCTATCTCTAATAATCGGCTATGTACCACAGGCCTTCAAGGTGGCTGTAGTTAAACCTTTACTTAAAAAGCCATCTCTAGACCCAGCTGTCTTAGCTAATTATAGGCCAATTTCCAACCTTCCTTTCATATCAAAAATCCTTGAAAGAGTAGTTGTCAAACAGCTAACAGATCATCTGCAGAGGAATGGCTTATTTGAAGCGTTTCAGTCAGGTTTCAGAGCTCATCACAGCACAGAAACAGCTTTAGTGAAGGTTACAAATGATCTTCTTATGGCCTCTGACAGTGGACTCATCTCTGTGCTTGTCCTGCTAGACCTCAGTGCTGCATTCGATACTGTTGACCATAATATCCTATTAGAGCGATTAGAACATGCTGTAGGTATTAAAGGTACTGCACTGCAGTGGTTTGTATCATATCTATCTAATAGACTCCAATTTGTACATGTAAATGGTGAGTCCTCTTCAGACACTAAGGTCAATTATGGTGTTCCACAGGGTTCAGTGCTAGGACCAATTCTATTTACATTATACATGCTTCCCTTAGGCAGCATCATTAGAAGACATAGCATAAAAATTTCACTGCTATGCAGATGACACGCAGCTCTATCTATCCATGAAGCCAGGTAACACACACCAATTAGTTAAACTGCAGGAATGTCTTAAAGACATAAAGACCTGGATGGCCGCTAACTTTCTGCTTCTTAATTCAGATAAAACTGAGGTTATTGTACTCGGCCCTGAAAATCTTAGAAATATGGTATCTAAGCAGATTCTTACTCTGGATGGCATTACCTTGGCCTCCAGTAACACTGTGAGGAACCTTGAGTCATTTTTGACCAGGACATGTCCTTCAACGCACATATTAAACAAATATGTAAGACTGCTTTCTTCCATTTGCGCAACATCTCTAAAATTAGAAATATCCTGTCTCAGAGTGATGCTGAAAAACTAGTTCATGCATTTATTACTTCCAGGCTGGACTACTGTAATTCATTATTATCAGGATGTCCTAAAACTCGCTGAAAAGCCTTCAGCTAATCCAAAATGCTGCAGCAAGAGTCCTGACAGGGACTAGAAAGAGAGAGCATATTTCTCCTGTTTTGGCTTCCTTCATTGGCTTCCTGTTAAATCCAGAATTGAATTCAAAATCCTGCTCCTCACATACAAGGTCTTAAATAATCAGGCCCCATCTTATCTTAATGACCTTGTAGTACCATATCACCCTATTAGAGCACTTCGCTCTTGCACTGCAGGCTTACTTGTTGTTCCTAGAGTATTTAAAAGTAGAATGGGAGGCAGAGCCTTCAGTTTTCAGGCCCCTCTTCTGTGGAACCAACTTCCAGTTTGGATTCGGGAGACAGACACTATCTCTACTTTCAAGATTAGGCTTAAAACTTTCCTTTTGCTAAAGCATATAGTTAGGGCTGGACCAGGTGACCCTGAATCCTCCCTTAGTTATGCTGCAATAGATGTAGGCTGCTGGGGATTCCCATGATGCATTGAGTTTTTCCTTCCAGTCACCTTTCTCACTCACTATGTGCTAACAGACCTCTCTGCATCGAATCATATCTGTTATTAATCTCTGTCTCTCTTCCACAGCATGTCTTTCATCCTGTTTTCCTTCTTTCACCCCAACCGGTCGCAGCAGATGGCCGCCCCTCCTGAGCCTGGTTCTGCCGGAGGTTTCTTCCTGTTAAAGGGAGTTTTCCTTCCCACTGTCGCCAAAGTGCTTGCTCATAGGGGTCATATGATTGTTGGGTTTTTCTCTGTATTTATTATTGTGCTATCTACTGTACAATATAAAGCGCCTTGAGGCGACTTTTGTTGTGATTTGGCGCTATATAAATAAAATTGAATTGAATTGAATTGAATTGCCCGTTTCGCAAGAGAGGAGTGTCCCCCAAGCTCTGCAGTCACTGGCAAGGGCCGGCGGAGATCGTGGAGCGGCTAACAGAAGTGGTGTACCGTGTTCGCATGCCGGGCCCGGGGCGCCTGGTGGTGTTGCACCAGGACAGACTCTCGCCGTATCGACCGCTCGCTCCGGCGGATGCCGGGGCAGGGGAGGCTGGCAGCGCCCCATGTTCTGACCCGAGTGACTTTTCCCCCGCCTGTCGAGACCGGCCGGTGCGCCAGAAGAAGGCACCGGGACGTTTGCAGGACTTTGTGTGGGGTAATGGGGTTGTCGGGGACGACTGACCCCTTAGGTGGGGGCTATGTAGCGGGCCAGGGCTGTTCGGGGATGTTATGGACACTTATGTTCTGTTTTGCAGTTATGTTCTGTTGTCATGTTGCCATGGTTACAGGTGACGCTCTCTCTGCGACGGGGTTTTTCCGGTGAGAGAGCGCCTTTTGTTGTTGTTGTGTTGTTGCCGCGCTGAGCAGTGGGCTCGCGCCAGTGTTCCTCTGCAAAGTTAAATAAACGGCTGTGCTCCCGGCTAGCTGGCGGAAGCAAGACCAACCGAAACCTCTGTCTCCTCCTTTCCTGAGCTCGCCACAATATAAAATGAATAACAGTAGTGTGGACATTAGGTAAGGCTGCACTTTCAGCAGCGATCTCATATAGAAACCTATTCCGCGCGTATATAAAACAGGTCCGCGGCTCCGAACCGTAGTAAAGGGACCTCTGGCTAATACGTCGGGTTCCAGGTTGGGCTCATAGCCGAAAACTAGCTTTACTTTGTTGTCTGGGTCAACTTTGCTAGCGAGAGACAGAGAGAGTCGTTGAAAGGCTGCTCCAACGGAATGTATTGTTTCGGAGGAAAACACGAACACAGTGTAAAGTCGAGTCTTAATAGCTTACTTACAGCTGGGCTCGTCAGGCACTCCTTTTGGCTGCAGTGGTTATTATATTTACATGCTTCCATCTCCCGGTTCTGGTCCGTGACAACTCGTACTTTGACTCTTTTTCCTCCTTTTCATTAAATATGCTTTGTAGTCCGTTCTCCCTGCAGCACGGAATACACTGCCCATGTGTGTATGCCTATAACACTCTGCCTATTGCCCTCATATTAAATAATTTTGAATAATAATTTTTTAAACATTTCTTCACGACATTATGCGAGCAAGTGACATGAACTGCGAGACTGAGACACAGGCATTAGAGCCTCTTAATGCACGTTTTGTTTGGGTTTCCACCGGCGTGGAATTACCAAAAATAGAGAGGGCATAGCCTATGAAACAAGAAAAGACTGCTGTGTAATCCATTTATTTCAACAAAGTAACTATTCTGAATACCACCTTTTAAAACTGTAACGGAATAGAGTTACAGATTTTTTATTTTAAACACGTAATGCCAGTACATGTATTCGGCAGTTACTCCAACACTGATGAAGTGACAGTATCCAATGTAGTGGTTTATGTGCAAGTACACCATCAACACTGACAATACAAGAAAACAGCCTTTGAATAGAATTTGAATTGAATTTGAATTTGAATTGAAATTTTATTTCAGTCAACAACAACAACTACAACAACAACAACGAATTATAATTTTACATAAAAGTACTCAAACAGTAACCGAAAAAGGAATAGGCTGAAGGCTTGTGGCTTATAATCATCCTATCCCTTACCCCCATAGAAATAATCAAATCCTTAACCAAGAAAATAAATAGTGAATAGCTGTCCACTGTAGTCACCACTATGCATGGAAGGGTTAAACAAAAGAAATAGGGTCAAAGTAACATATAACGAATTGTTTGCAGTTGTTTGATTAATGTCAAGTTGTCTGTAATCCTGGCGCAGTGAGCTCCAACAGTATGCTTGACATTTGCTCAGATAGAAAAAAGAACGATAAAGCAGACCAGTCTTTGGTTGTGAATGCCAAGATCTTGTTTCACACGCTTTATACTGTCACAAGGTTGTGCAAACCTTTTTGCCAACTTCTCAATAGATTTTCAACAAATATTATTTATGCATCTATAATGTGCATATGACTGAAGAAGTCACTTGGATGAGAGACGAAATGTTTCTCCCACTGAAACGCTACATTGAGATTAACAGAATGAACCTTTTGGGATTTACTTACTTGGGCAATTGAGCATACATGAAGACAGAAAGTGCATGCATTTTTTTAAAGATGTGGAAATTGAGTACAATGATACTCAGTATACCGATTAAAACTAAGAAGTGTTAGGGTTGGAAATTATTAGATAAAGCTGATTTATGATTTTTTGTATACACAATGCAGTGTGCTCATAAACGTGTTGGCACTTCATCCAGCAAAGGTCTTGAGCTTAAATCAATCTGGCTATAGTGTGTAGCACCAGCCAGTTTTGTGAACAAATCCTCCATGTGATTAAGTGGATGACAGTCCATTATTTCACTTTTATTAGGTTCACGCAGATCTGTGCAAAGTCTCAAGTTGCCTTTACGTTTTCTTGCTACCACTAGAGGACTCATTCAGATGCGTCCACTGGTTCAATGATGCCTACTTGGAGTAGACATGGAGTTTGAAGTTGCCAGGTCCTCTTTTTTGTGTGTAACTTTTTCATCTATAATGTTAATCTTGAGTGCTTTAGACAGGTCAAGGACCAACAAAGGTAATCAATCTTTAAGTATGTGTAGTGAACAAAACCACACAATAAAGTCCAAGGGCATTTACACTACTCAAGCAAACTTCCAGCCCAAAAGCTCTTACAGGAACGAGCCCAGATTGAATGGGACAAGGGGTCAATATCAGGCAGGATATATTAAAGTTTATCATTTTAAAAGAAGAAAAAAAGAGGGTTTGCAATAAAAATAAAACATCACAATACAAGGTCACTAATGACCAACAATGTACGTGTAGTAGTGTCACTTGCCAGCAATGTAGTATTCACCTGGTAACTTGCTCTCACCAGACAAAAACAGATGCCTGCTGTTGTAAAAAAACCAAGTCCACCCCAGATAAATACTACCCCACAGGAACACTTATCACATGCACTAAGGAAATAAGTGGTATTACTGCAATCAGTTATCTTAAACACAACAAATCTATTCACCATGAGCACCCATGCAAGGCCTAATTTCCATAGGGTACAAGCCCTGCTCAGGGATTGCACATTGCCTGACTAATTACACAAGCCCAATTAACATAAAAGCAAACCCAAATTTAAAAAAAAAATAAAAAAAATAAAAAATCATTTAAAATGTGAGCCTTACTCTAAAACAAACTAGGGAGAAAAACCAACAAAAAGTAGAAGCAAAACAGTGACACAATCACATGTGCAGTCTGTCCTGCAGGAGACATTACAGTACAAATTACATTTCAGAGCTTAAATAGCCTTTTTTTAAAATGTCAAATATATTAAATTACCATACATCCAGCTGACTACTATGTTTCCTGCACAACTTGCTTAGTGTCTTCTTAAATCACTACTAAAAACATAAAATACAATCAATATCAAATACATTTCAACAAACTTAAGGGAAACTAACTAACAGAAAAAACAGCCTGTACCATAGGGACATAGCCACAGTTTTTGTAACTGGCAACTAAATCTTCTCAGGCTCTTCGCCTTCCCAAATCACCATGGTTCACAGCCACTCATCAGCGCAAAGGAGAGAGGAAGAGCACCTGCTGCTACTTCCTCTTTTATACCCTCCCTTTGATCCCCTGGGTCCTAAAGACTTTCCCATTACATGTGCAAAATAACCCTTGCACTTTTCTGTCATCATTTGCAACTTTCACTGTAGTCATTAGGTAGCCAATGATATGCAGGGCACCTTTTGCATACCTGAGTAGTTTAACTTTTGGTTCAGTCAGAGCACAGGGTGCAAAACAGTTTCTTCCCAAAGGCCATAACCACCCTTAACTCATGCACGCACTGATAACACAGTCCCACCCTCCCCATTTTACATTTCCCTCTATAAACCACCACTGTGCAATACCAAATTCTTTGTGCAATAACCCAAATTGTATATACATAACACTATTTATTTACTTTTTTACACATTTTATATATTTTTTTTAAGTTAATACTCTTGATATGTATATAGTGCTGCAGAACTGAGCAAACAAACATGTTTGTGGATGTTACAGTAAAAAAAAATATAATACCTTTTCCTAGCAATTAGTTACTTTTATAATATTGTAACTCAGTTACTTTTTTGAAGAAGTAACTAGTAACTTTAACTAATTACTTGTTCAAAGTAACTAAACACTGATCACATGTGGCCCAACATTATCTATCAGCAGCCACCGTGTTAGACATATAACATCCAAGGTGTCAGCCATATATTACTGCCTACATTGCACAGTGGAATTGATCTGGGAAAAAAAAACCACATAAAAAAGAATGAAAAAAGGTGAGACGTGACAGGAGGTTAGAGCTGGGACTTGTACCTGAAAGCATGTTCACTGAAAATCTGCACTTTGTTTACCCTGAAGTAAAGTCTGGCTTTACTTTTCCAGGAAGAGAGTACTTATAGTCTGACTTATAGTCTGAGTCAGGGTTCCAGAGGGAGTGTTCGCCGAGGGCGCCAAACAGGCTAGGACCGCCACTGGTCCCGCCTGTGTGATTCATATGTTTTAACTTTAAATGATGTTATTAGTGTTTGTTTTCTCCAGTTTCTTAACACAACTAACATGGTCCACACTGACATTCTTTGGTTTACTGGAAGAAAAGTGAGGCTCTGTGTCATGATCTTGGCCCCACACTTTATTTTAACTTTGTTCTTTATTTTCTGTACATACTGTTCTTTCTTTCTTTCTTTCTTTCTTTATTCCTTGAGGCTGTTTTCCTGTCATTCTGTGTTTTCTGTGCCAAGTCTGCATTTCTGTGTTCTGAGTTTAGTTACTTGACGTTTTATTTTGTCTAATCTTGTGTGCATTGGTTTTAGTTTTGCTTCCCTTTGTCTCCTTCTTCTTCTTCTTGTAAGTATTATTGGCGGTTGGCAAACAACTGCATGGTGCATTACCTCCACCACTGGTATGGAGTGTGGACAGGAATCACGCTCAAAAAAACAAAAAACAAAACAAACAAAAAAAAACAACAAAAAACAAACAAACAAACTACTTCATATCCTTCCAAACAATCTTCCTTTTCTCAAAAACTGAAACAAAGCCTGATAACTTTTATTCCCCGACTCCTTCTGTAATGACTCAGCAAGATCCAATTTCATATTAATGTTACTGAGACTTTGGACCAGTTGTCTCCTCTCTACCTTATACTTCTGACAAATAGTAAAATAACATGCTCCAAAGTTTCCTCCTCTCCACAATAATCACATTTCCCTGAATTATGTTTCCCTATCAAGAACAGTGTAGAATTCAATCCCGCATGTCCAAATCTCAGTCTTGAGACCACCACCTCCTCTCGCCTACTCCTTCCTGTGGCTCTCCTTACTCCCACCCCCTTTTGAATTTTATATAACCACCTTCCCCTCCTTTCTTCTTCCCACTGTTTCTGCCATCTACCCCTCATTTCTAGCTTAATAATACTCTTAACTTCCGCCTGACCAAAATTCACTGCCAGATCAACTATCCTATGATTAGTGGCTTCCTTTGCTAACCTATCTGCTGCTTCATTCCCCCTTACCCCATAGTGAGCTGGGACCCATACAAACATTACTGACAGACCCATCATATGTATCCTGAAAAGAGTTTGCTGAACCTCTATTAAAATATCTGATCTACCTTTCGAATGACCGTTCTGTAGACTGACCAAGGCTGCTCTTTAATCTGAACAAATAATTGCTTTCAATGTTTTCAATGTTTCAATTGCTAGTTCGATTCTGTTCACCTGTGTCTTGTCTTTCCCAGCTGTGTCCTCTCTTCATAATCACCTTTTGTATGTATTTAAGCCCTCAGTTTTTCTCGGTTCTTTTCTGTGATGTCCATTTTCAAGCGGTGCATTTTGTTTGTCTCCCTTGTGGGGCCCTGTGTATTATTTTTGGATTTTTGAACCTCTGTTTTCTATACTGTGGATTTGCTGCTCCTATATTAAAAGTAAGTTTTTTGTTCATCAAGTTTACCTTTCAGTCTGCATTTTTGTATTTACTTCCTGCTTAACCATGACATTCTGCTCTTTGTATACCATTCTTTCCCTAAATCCTAGTGTTTTAGACACACTGATGCTGGTATTAAAAATAAATGATTTGGTGCAATTAAAATTCTATCAGTCTTATATTTTGGATCTTTTTGTGTACTGATAAATATTTCCCTGTTATGTTATTTTCTCTTTTGTCGTTTGCGTGTTGTACTCTGTCCTTAGCTTTACTTAGCATTGTCATTGATTTTTCATCTGTACCTGGTTTTCCCCCAGCTGTGTCTTATCCCGTTGATTAACCCTCAGTATATTTGAAGCATAGTCTACCATGTTCTTAGTCAGTGTCATAAATGAAGACAGAAAACTAACAGTGTCAGTGTCAACTTTGCTCTATCAGGACTCCTTTTCTTCAACATGGCCTACAGTAAGTAGTGCTCTCATTTTGTTTGCTTGCTTCCTTAGTTTTTGTCTGTTTGCCATATTATTCAAAAGCTTTTTCCTTTTAGTAAACAGAGTTGTGGATGTGTCTTTTTCCTTTTTTTAAGGCCGTTTGGTCTTCGGAGAACATTCCTGCAACAATTTCAGTGCTTTAGGATTTTACAAGGATCTGTCTCTCGCTGTGCGTGTGTGTTTTAAAGTTGTTGCAGTGTTAATTTTTAAACTATTGTTTTAGCACAATTACTGAGGCAAAATATTGAAAGACCTGTGCAAAACAAAGGTTTTCCGAGAGCTGCACCTTCTCCCAAATGGTAAGTGAAATAGTCGAGTGAGAGATTTGATACACTAAGGCCTTGAAACTAATGTTCAGTTCGGTTCAGGTACGGTCGATTTCCCAAGACGACAAAGGAAATCTGATGCACAGCGAATAGAGGAAGAGAATGCAAGGTAAACAAAGAAGACTAACAATGCATAGGATTTAAAATTACGGATGGCTTTTTTTTTTAAAATTGACTGTTAAACCTGTAGACACAATTTAATCACCTGCCAGAAGAGTCTGACAACATACACATTTCTTGGAGAAGGCCTATTGCAGCAACAACAAGAATAAATGAAGACGGATAATGGACAGTTGACAACCGGGCGGGAAAGTACATCTGTCGGCAATCTGTTCCCTTTTTTTTTTTTTTTTTTTTTTTGTGATACCCACAGTCAGTAGCGGTTTTAGATACGGGCGACACGGGCGGTTGCCCGGGGCGGCATCGTGATGGGGGGCGGCATCACGGGCATCGGCAAAAAAAAACGCTCGTACTCATGCTGCCCCTACGGCAGCCAGCGCATATTGGGAATGGCACAGGCATCGATCGGTTTTCTATCGCCCATTTGCTGGGAGTAAGGGCGCCCTCGGTTTGCGTGGTGCGCCTGCTGCTTGCGGCGCAGAGAGAGGGGCGGGGCGGCGGGGATTCTCTGGCTGACTGGAGCGGCATCTAATAACCAACTAGCAAAATAAAACAAAATAACAAACACGAAAACACCAGACATCATGATACAGACTTATAATTTGCACCGATGTTTTTCAAAATTCTATACACGAAAAGTGAGCGCGAGAGCCCTCGGTGCGCCTGCTCGCTGCTGAAGTCAAAGTAAACTTTATTGTCATCTCCGCTACATACAGTCCAGTATATAGAGAGACGAGACGACGAGGCTCCAGTTACAGCAGTGCAAGTAAACAAACAATAAATATAAGAAGAGTAAGAAAATAAATATACACTTTAGGACTCGGGGTAAAGGGATCAATGACAATTCAAAATTTACAGTTTGATGATTTAAAGTCTCACACACAACCAGTCGAAAGGGGAGGAGCCCCGGCTCCTTCCAAATCGAGCACATTTCATTCCTAATGTTGTAAATCCAAGTCTGTTATGTATTCATGATTTGAATCCTGGGTTGTGTGAAATCTCAGAAATGCACCCTAGACAAAGGGAATCTGTGAACTAAGGTGTAGGTCTGTTAGGATATGTTGTGGTGATCCTCGGGTTGGGGTATGGGTGTTCATACTGGAGTGCAAAATTAAAACCAATGGAAGATGGACAAGAAAAGTTCAAAGCCATCAGGTGCTCAGTTTAGAAAAAATAGAAAAGAGGAGGAGAAACGAGCAAAAGATACAGGTAAGCAGATGTGTCATTGGATAATGGCAGGTCATCCTGAAACAATCAGAATCAGAACACTTTATTAATTCCTAAGGAAATTACGTGTGTTACAGCTGCTCCAAGAAGAAATGGTAAAAATAGTAACACTAACAGATTAAACTCCAAACAATACATTATGTTACAGATTTTAATATTAATTAGTCATTGTCAGTTGTTGATTTGTCCTGTTCTCATTGTATGAAGAATTATGATGTCTGTTTGGTAGCCGTTTGCATACTATGCATACTCTCTCTGTCTTCATATATATGTGTGTGTGTGTGTGGACAACAGTTTTATGTTAATGTACAATCCTTAATATGTTTTGTGTGTGGTGGAGGGGGGGGCGCCAGAGGGAGTGTTCGCCCAGGGCGCCAAACAGGCTAGGACCGCCACTGAGAGCATGTATAAGAAGGGTGCAAGTGTATTAGATGGAGGAGTTGTACAGGGAGATGGCCACAGGCAGGAATGATTTCCTGTGTCGTTCAGTGGTGCTTTTTGGTAATCTCAGTCTCTCACTGAACGTGCTCCTGTGAGTAGTAGTAGCCAGCAGAAATTGGTAATGCGTTGCTGTAATCCGATTACTTTTTTCAAGTAACGAGTAGGGTAAGGGATTACTATTGCAAAAAAGGTAATTAGATTACTGTTACTTTCCTCTAAGAACGCTGCGTTACTAAAACCGTGATTTTTTTTTTATTTTTTATTTTTTTATTTTTTTTTTTTTTTTTTTTTTTTTTTTTGAGAGTGTCTCATGACAATGATGTAAGTGAGTGCGACGTTCGTGGCAACAGCTGTGTGCAGATCAACAATGGATAATATATGGAGTGTGGGAGAAATTCACAAACAAACTCGTGGATTCTTCCACTAACGGCTGCGGCACACCTGCACCAGGGCAAACATCCGCCTGCTATACAGGTGAAAATAGAGCAACAGGACCGCTGAGTCTTTGATTTTATTTATTTTCTGTTGTGTTTCACTTGCATTTATTTGAAAGACTGAGTGTAAACACAAAAAATTTTTTATTTTATGTGCTGGAATGTGCAGAAAATAGGTTTAAATGTTAAACAAATTTCTTCCAGCCAGAGAATGTTGCATATAATTTAATTTTTGCTTGATGTATAAAGTTAAAAGATTAAAACTAATAAAACAAGTTTTAAAAAGAGACTTTTCCATTTGATTAAATTTTGTATGATGGATTATGCAGAAAAAGTAGAATTGGGCTGAAAGATCTATTGCTTTATTACCTATTCAGGTTGTAAATCGTGTTTTTAAAAAGTAACTAAGTAACTTAATTACTTTTGAAAATAAGTAACCAGTAAAGTAACGGGATTACTTTTGGGGGGAAGTAATCAGTAATTAATGATTACTTTTTTCAAGTAACTTGACCAACACTGGTAGCCAGCATGTCATGGAATGGGTGGGAGGTATTATCCATGATTGTCCTTATCTTGGACAACATTCGCTTCTCAGACACCACCCTAATGGAGTCCAGCTCCATCCCCACAACATTACGGACCTTGTGGATCAGTTTATTTAGTCTGTTGGCATCTGTGACCCTCAACCTGCTGCCCCAGCATGCAACAGCATAGGCTACGTTCACACTGCAGGTGTTAAT
The DNA here is from genome assembly GCF_013358895.1 of Oreochromis aureus. NCBI lineage: Eukaryota > Metazoa > Chordata > Actinopteri > Cichliformes > Cichlidae > Oreochromis > Oreochromis aureus. The sequence goes on along the minus strand of NC_052948.1, from coordinate 15,146,584 downwards.
GCTCAATTCCGATTTTTTGATCAAATCCGATTTTTTTGTCTGCTTGTTCACACTACACATAAAATGCGACAGCAAACGCTCTCCAGTGTGAACGCTCAAAGCGGCCCGCATGCGCAAAAGAAGATGTCACACACAACGCTCTGTTTAGACCCAGAGCAAACAATATTGTTTGACTGATTGCCCTTAATATAAAGACTTCGGACTTTGTTTCCAAATTTTTGCTTTAAGTTATTTTGTTATTTACATAATAATTTAGATGACCTAATAATGATCCTTTTTGCTGTTTTAGAGGAGCGGTGCTTCAAAGGATAGTTGCAGATTTCTGTCAGAATCTGCAGAAAATACAGTAAAAATAAAATGTTCACATTTCTCCAACATTGTCTTCCTAACAGTTTCACCGGATGGTAGGAAATCGTTCGCGATGTCCTATCGGGCGCTTCTCCGGCGCTGATAATTGGCATCTGTCTTGTGTCAGTGACGTAAAAGACGGATTTAATGCGACTTGACTGTTCACACAGCAGTAGCTTTCTAAAACATCGGATACGTATCGGATTCAGTACCACATACGAAAGTGACCCAGATCGGATTTGACAATATCGGATTTGTGCCGTTCACACTGTCATACCAAGATCGGATACGGGTCGCATAGGGGCGAAAAAATCGGATTTGATGCGCTTTCGCCTGCAGTGTGAACGTAGCGATAGAGCATAGCACGGGCCACAACAGGGATACAATAAGATAACATTAATTAGTGGGGATAGTGAAAACTTCTGTTTACGTTAGCCACTTGGCTTTGATAGCAAACAGTAGACACTGATGTAGCTTACTGAATCTTTTGGACCGTGTTCAGCACAATAATAATTAGTCGGTGTCAATTGTTGATTTGTCCTATTCTGATTGTATTAGTCGTTTGCTGTTTGTTAGGGGGCGCCAGAGGAAGTGTTCGCCCAGGGCGCCAAACAGCCTAGGACCGCCACTGTTTGCACCAATCAATTGTTTTTCATCTTCAGCTGCATTCACACAGATAACTATAAGCCTCAAGTCTTCATGAGCCAGGAGCCAGCAGCAATCAATAAATGGGTAACTTATTATGGTATGTATGCATATCATCCCGAAACAACAGGAGCATTATAATCACATCCAGATGGACGAAATTAAAATTTTATCTCATACTTCTAATGTGATTTGGCCCCATATGCATAAAACTGAATTGAACTACATTTAATTTCTTTTGTAAATTTATCTATTAATATCTTACATTTCCAATTTTATGAATAAAAATAAATGTGGATATTATAGGCATATAAAGCAACTGATGGCTTGGTCATTGTGGCTTTTTATAAAACAGGAATTATGTTTCTTATTTTGTTGGTTTGTTATTTTTGTTGGTTAAGTGAACATGCCCAATACAGTTATAATAAAGGTCGTCAACGTCACAGTTATCTTAGAACATACACGTCAAATTTCCTTTCTTCAAACTTTCCTTTCCTAAATGTAAGTGACTGACAAAAAAAGAAATTTACCAGACAAGATTAAAAACATTTTAAAACTGGACATGTAAATGATGTTTACTATTATGTCTGCGCTTTACGGAGCGGAGATGTGAAAATTACTAAATTACTTAAAGAAAACAAACTTCTATAGAATAGAATAGAATAGCTTTTTATTGTCACTGTTACAAGAACAGTGAAAGGCAATGACTGAAAAAACAATATACAATAACACAGTACAGACTCACTATCCACTAACCTATTCAGCCGCTTGTGAATGCAAATATCTAATCAGTCAATCACACGCCAGAAAGAAAGAGAAAAAAAAAAAAAAAAAAAAAAGGTGATTTAAGTGACTTTGAAGGCAGCATTGCTGTTGGTGACAGATGGGCTATTTTACATTTTTCAGACACTCCTGATCTTCTCAGATTTTCTCAGGAATTTACAGAGAATAGTCCAAACAGAAAAGCGAAATAAACATTTCCCTGGGTAAAAATGCCTTGTTGATGGCAGAAGTCAGAGGGGCATGGCCATGCTGAAGGCAAGAGGAATTCTAAGTCAGTTTCTCAACCCAGCCCATCTGATATCAAAAACCGCAACACATTCAAAGTCAATTAAAAGTCGCCTTTCTTGCCCGTTCCGATGCTCGCTTTGAACTTTGAAATGAGACCACTTGGACAGCGGTAATGATAAATAATTGCGAATAGGACATGTGGAGAGGGTGAGCAGCTCCACAGTGAGACCCACCACATGTCTTTTAGATCCAATCCCCTCTTCACTTTTTAAAACACTTTATGGATTTCTTGAAGCTGAGCTTTTATACATGATGAATTGCTCTCTTCAGTTGCGTGTCTTCCCTGCTGCCTTTAAAACGGCGGTGGTGAGGCCCCTTCTGAAGAAGAGCAATTTGGATTGTAATGATTTTAATAACTACAGACCTGTATCCAACTTACCATTTTTAAGTAAAATTTTAGAAAAACTTGTTTTTACTCAGATTAATGACTTTTTGAATGATAGACAGATCACGGAGATATTTCAGTCTGGATTTAGGGTGAACCACAGCACCACAGAGACTGCTCTCCTAAAGGTTTTAAATGATCTTAGATGTAACTGGGACGCCCAAAAGCTCTGTCCTGGTGCTACTGGATCTAAGCGCAGCCTTTGATACAGTAGACCACGCTATTCTTTTAAACAGACTGAAACACATGGTGGGCCTCTCTGGTGCTGTACACAACTGGTTCACTTCCTATCTCTCAGACAGAACTTTTATGGTGAGTATGGATACATGCTCCTCTATGATCCATAAACTGACATGTGGTGTGCCTCAAGGGTCGGTTTTAGGCCCTGTACTTTTTAATTTGTATATGCTACCTCTTGGCGGTGTCATCAGGAAGCATGGAGTGAACTTCCACAGTTACGCTGATGATACTCAGCTGTACATCTCCGTGTCCCCTGATGACACCAGACCAATGGATGCCCTTTTTAACTGTATTCTAGATATTAAATCTTGGATGGCAGAAAACTTTTACAGCTTAACCAGGACAAAACTGAAGTTTTAATCATCGGTCCTGAGGCTCAGAGAGAGAAACTCTTGTCTAAATTACAGGCATTTTCACTATGTCCTTCGCTACAAGTGAAAATCCTGGGTGTTATTTTTGACTCTGAGCTTGGTTTTATCCCACATATTAAACATGTAACCAAAATTGGATTTTATCATCTAAAAAATATAGCCAGAGTCCGCGCTATTCTCTCTCGGGCCAACACGGAGATGCTGATGCATGCTTTTATTACCAGTCGCATTGATTACTGTAATGCCCTGCTCTCTGGTCTCCCAAAAGAATATTTCACCTTTACAACTTTTACAAAACTCTGCAGCTCGTGTGCTGACGAAGACCAGAGGGCGGGCCCATTACACGGTTTCAGAATCGCTGCACTGGCTCCCGTGTGTTTCAGGATCGATTTTAAAGTTCTTTTATTGGTTTTAAATGTCTTAATGGTCTTGGGCTTCTTATCTCTCAGATCTGCTTTTACCATATGAAACCTCATGGACCCCCTGAGGTCCTCTGGTACTGGCCTTTGATTGTCCCTAAAGTCAGGACACATACTCACGGAGAGGCAGCTTTTCAGTGGTATGGTCCTCGTCTGTGGAACAGCCTGCCGGAGGAGCTCAGGGCCGCAGAGAACGTATATGTTTTTAGAACAGGCTCAAGACCCACCTTTTTAATTTAGCTTTTACCTAACGTTTATTTATTTTATGCTTATTTATTCTATCCTGTTATTCTATTTATATTATTAATTTAGGTTTTACCTAATATTTATTGATTTTATTCTTATTCATTTTTTATCTTCTTACTCTATATTTATACTCTATCCCATTCTTATTTATTTGATCTTTTTATCCTGTATATATTCTTATTAGGTCATATCTCCAGTGTTTCCTCGGAGGGGGCTCTCTGCACTGGGGCTGTGATCGACCGTGGCTGCTGGGGCTCTGTGGGTCTTCTCAGCCTGGCTGGGGGGCTTCTTTGCCTCCCTCCTGCTGTGTGCCCAGCCTGGAGGCTGCGGTCTGTGACCGGCTCCCGGTGCAGACGGCTCCCTGTGATAGTGTTTCCTCACCTGGCTCATGTGTGCCCAGCCCAATTTTACTTTTTAAGTGTGTGTGTGTGTGATTGATTGACTGATTGATTGACTGATTGATTGGTTTACAGAATTTAATGTGGTTTTTATACAGCACCTAACTAACTGCAAATTACACATCAGACGCCATTGCTGCTGCCCTTCACTATTCCCTCTCCCATCTGGAAATGAAGACTTATACATCAAAGTGCTTTTTGTTGATTACAGCTCCGCCTTCAATACAGTCATCCCTTACAAACTCACTCACAAGCTGGCAACACTCTGTGGCTGGCTACTGGACTTTTTGACTGGCAGGCCCCAGTCCGTCAGGATCGGCAACATGACTTCAGCCAGCAATATTACAAACACTGGTGTTCCACAAGGTTGCGTCCTCAGTCCCATCCTCTACACCCTGTACACCCACGACTGTGTCACCTCCAACAAAGATAACATTATTTTGAAGTTCGCGGACGACGCTGCAGTGATTGGTCGCATCACTGGAGGGGACGAAGCAGCTTACAGGAGAGAGGTGGCCGGTCTGGTGTCATGCTGTGAGGACAACAACCTCACCCTCAACACTGATAAGACAAAGGAGATAATAGTGGACACGAGGATGAAGAGGAGGCCTCACCAACCGCTGTTTATCCGGGGCTTGAAGTGGAGAGGGTGAGCAGCTTTAGATACCTGGGCGTCTACATCTCTGAGGACCTCACCTGGACACCGAACACCACACAGCTGGTCAAGTCCAGAGTCCAGAGGAGAGCTGCCTCCATCCTCAAAGACCCCACACACACCCAACACGGACTGTTCACACTTCTGCCCTCGAGACGAAGGTTCAGAAGTGTGAAATCCAGAACATCCAGACTCAACAACTCCTTCTTCCCCACTGCTATCAGGCTCATGGACAGCTGACCTATTTTTGAACAGTAATAATAACTTTTGCACATCAGGTCATCCTGCATATTAAGCTCATTACTCTTTTACACACATCTCTGTTTCACACTTCAATATTTTGTCTTCTTTTTGTCTTCATTTATTTATTTTTACTATTTGTATTTTATATGTTCTATTTCTATTGTATATATTAATCAGCATCTGTGTGTGGACAGCAAAGAAAGAATTTCATTGCACAGAGAAATGCCTTTTGTTCTTTGGACATATGACAATAAACACTTTGAATTTTGAATCTTGAAATTAAGCACCTAATATCTGTATTTTCCCAATTTGATAAGACATATTTCAGTACTCCAAAACACTTTTATTAGACTGCCAACATGCTTACAAGTAGTAAATCCAGGTTAGTGGATCATAATTAAACATAACTCTGTGGCAAACGCAGAGTTCAACAGGCCATCAAGGAAGAAGTGACGTGCATTTCTGCAGCGTAAAGATGCACAAATCATTGTCTCCTTAATCTACAGTCACACAAAGCGCCAGAAAAATCTTTGGTGATGTTCTCAGGTGATTCTGACGCTTACTTCCTCTTGATGTCCTCCACACCATCAACCCTCTGTCCTCCTCACAGCTTCTTCCTCAGCTTGCCTTTCTTATGGCCACCCCTTCCAAAACCTGACTTTTTCACTTCTCCGAGCCACTTTTTGTTCTTGGAGCGGAGCTTGCTCATCCCCCCGCCCTGCAGGAACTGGTGCTTCTGCTTTTTCTTGCGCTGCTTCATGATCTGATCCTTTGTTTTCAGCTCCGGCGTCCTTTGTGGTCACCGGAGCTCTGTGCGTTGGACCTCGTCGGCCACGGCCACGACCTGGGAGAGGCACGACACAACAAAGAGGTTGGAGGTTATAGCTTGCATGGCTGGAAGAGGGGCTCTAAGTATTTACTTTTAGACTTGAGTTAAAACATGGTGGCTGATGGTCTATATTTAACAGGCAGACGTGTTTGTGCTATTCATTTTGATGCCGTCCTACCTCTTGCTGGCTTCCTGCCTCCTCCGCCTGTTTCTCCGTCTGATCCAGATCCTGTATCATCAATCTTGTATTTTTTCTTCCACTCCTCATAACTGACATGTTGTCAAGTGATACAACATCTTCACAATACAGCTTAACATTGTCATAGGAGTAGAGAAGAGGGTCATTAAGAGCAGCACACAGAGAAGCTTTTTGTTGGAAGGATACAAGTTCTTCCTGTTCTTCTTGTTACTGATAACCTGACCGCTGTCTGTTTTGATCTTCTTCTTCTGGTCTTCTTTTCCGCTTTCTCTCACAAAACGCTTCTTCTTACGGTCCCTAATAAAACAAAGGGGGAAAAGACTTTAAATTATAGTTTTAAATGACCATTTTATGGATATTGAGTCAAACATAGGGAAATTTGTACCATTTCATCATTTTTTTTCTGCTGGTTAAAGGCGATCGCCTTCATCTCCCATGAGATCAAGGACAGCTGAAGAGGCCTGCTGTTCAAAAGCACTGCCCTCTCCACGAGACTCAACCTGTCGACGCGTAACACAGGACAAAACAGCATAAAACACAAAGCCATTCACATTTTTTTAAAGAAATAGATGCAACAGTTTAATGCCTCACCCTCTCTCAGAGTCAAAGTCTTTAGGTCTGTAAGGGATATAATACTCTTCATCTTTGCCCGACTGCCTTTTTTTCTTGGTCTTTGGTCGTTCTTCACCATCTTCCTGCTGACCTCTTCTTTTACCACCTACCACCTCTGAAAACACCCCCTGGTGGAAATGGAAAGAATTACATGGTACAAAGTGACAAAACATGATACAGAGATCCTACTATCTTCCTCTTCTAGTTTGTATACAACATCAGCTACATCAAAACTGCATTTTATTTTGCTTCATCTCCATCAGACAGCACAAACAACTTTCTTTTTGACTCAAATATTGGTTTTGAATGAAAATGATGAAACAATCCTGGGTGTTTATTCAACTTGTGAGCAGGTTTTCTAATCCACCGTACTATTATTATTGACACTAGTACATGTTCTTGCTGCTGGCGAACTAATACACTTAAGAACATAAAGCAAAGCAAAAAAGTGAAAAGTAGGTCTTGCCTATATAAATAAACATAAGACAATTGTGAGACTTTGACATAGTAACATCTGCAGTAATATTTACACCTCTGATGACATCTCACAAGGGTTAGCTTTATTTTGAAATCAAGATTGTTTACACAAAGTTTGTAATTGCAGAGAAATACTCCATTTATTTTGTTCATTTCATTTTCGAGCAGGAAGCTCACATTTTTTGTTATACCCTTTAGATGAATAGAGAGTTTTTTAATTAAATACATATTCTTTAAATAATGTTCCTCTTATAAAAAGTAGGATAATTAAATTTTTTTTAAATAAAACAGAAAAATGTCTGTTTTCTGTTGTCTGTTATATAACATTAGGTATGTTCGTGGCAATTAATTTCTTAATCAGCTAAACAGGTCATTTAAGAAACAGTCAAATATTAAGTTAAATTTGAAAACAGTTTAAAAAAAAATATCCCCATTCCAAAATTTCACACGACAATCTCATTGGCTCACGGAGTGATGATGTCACAAGGTCGCCTTAAGAACCTTTAATCCTTTGAAGTTTTTTCCATAAATAGGGTGAGACACAGCTATTCTTAGTTCGTTTCTTCGCAGCATTTGTGTTTGCAGCCTTCAAACGTTCACCACAGAAAGTTTTGAAAGCTTTTCAGAGTCGTCGTGTACAACCTTCAACATGTACCCAACAAGACACCAACCAAAACAAAATGAACACGCCGCTTCTCCTTCCTGCCGTGGCCGGCCAATTTCCCCAAGTGACCTCTTATCCATCCAAAGGGCATTACATGACAGTAGGAAGGAAAACTACCACCTCAGAATAAAATTCAAAAATTGAAGAAGAGAAACTTCAACTGGAGGAGAAGTGTAGACAGATGGAAGCGCAAAATAAAAACCTGGAGGAAAGACAACAACGCCAGCCCGACATAGAAATTATTAATGAGGGCTGGGGAATCAGGTTTGGACAAGCCGAGAGCAGATCGTCTTCCTGATTAAAGAAAACAAGCAGAAGACGGCGGAACTAAAGGAGATGTCCAACCAGCTTCAAGACAGCAAAGCTACTGTTGAGAAGACAGAATGGGATCTCCAATATATGGACCAAATGAATCAGCTGCTCCAAACAAAGTTCGATGAAGCTGTGAAAAAAATAAAGAAATCCTCCAACAGAAGGAAGAACAGGAGACAAAGCAAATAGACTTGCAGCACAAACTCAAAGTCACGGAGGAAAAATACAGAATGCTGAAAGAAAAGTTGGATGAAACAGTGCGCCAAAATAAAGTCCTTCTTCAAGAGAAAGTGCAACAGCAAGAAACATTGAAAGAAGAGAAACGTACTGTCAAAGACTTTGAGGGTAAAATCTAAAACTGCAACAGTTTTGTAATGAACTGAAAGACAAAACAGGTGAACTAGAAGGGGAAAAGGAAAAACTGGACAAAAGATGCTCACAGATGCAGAAAAGGATTGATCACATGGCAAGAAACAACTCAGAGCTCACTAAGGGGATATTGTTGGAATACAACAACTTGAAGCGCAAACACACTGAAATGCAGGCGCAAAAGCAACACCAAGACAAAATACATGACGACCTGCAGCGTACTCTCCAAGACATCCACAGAAGAAATGAGGAGTTAGAAGACATGTACAAAGAAGTACAAGAGAGAAATGCAGACATGCACAAGGACAAGCTAATGCAGGAGGCAACATCCAAAGAACTCAAAGAAAAGCTTGAAGAAAAACAAGCAACATTAGAAGAGGTGGAGCAAACATGCAAGAAACTTGACAAGCAAAACGCGGAAACAATCGATCAGTTGAGAACCCTCATCCTGGAGAAAAAGGCGCTTGTGGAAAAGTCCATGAAAAAGAAGAAAAAATGCTTCCGCTTGCCCTGGAGGAGGGACTCTGCTGCTTCACCTGATGTAGCCTCGTCTTGCTCCACCTCTGTCCTTCCCCCCAACCAGTCCCGGCAGTTGACTGTCCCCTCCTGAGCCTGGTTCTGCCGGAGGTTTCTGCCCGTTTAAAGGCAGTTTTTCCTCCCACTGTCGCCTAGTGCTTGCTCAGAGGGGATTGTTGGGGTTTTCTCTCTTTTACCTTGTTTCATTATTTACTTGTTTAACATTTTTGTTCTTACTTCATTTTACCTTGTTTCATTAGTTACTTGTTTAACATTTTTGTTCTTACTTCATTTTACCTTGTTTCATTATTTACTTGTTTAACATTTTTGTTCTTACTTCATTTTACCTTGTTTCATTAGTTACTTGTTTAACATTTTTGTTCTTACTTCATTTTACCTTGTTTCATTAGTTACCTGTTTAACATTTTTGTTCTTACTTCGTTTTACCTTGTTTCATTATTTACTTGTTTAACTTTTTTTGACTTGCTTGTTTATAATAAACCAATTGAATTTATCTTTTGAGTATTTTTCGTCTAATCTTTACAGAACTTTTCAAAAACATTCATATCTGTCGCTTATTTTCTTCTTGAAACCTCATAAATGGTGAAGGAAAAACCCTGGAACATGGTTTGAAACACTGAAATTGTTTCAGCTCAAACCGCCAAAGTCATACGTATGTGTGTGTGTGTGTGTGTGTGTGTGTGTGTGTGTGTGTGTGTGTGTGTGTGTGTGTCACAGGTGACACGGTGTCACTGATTAGGTCATCATGTTTAGGCTCTTTCACTCGAGAAATTATTTAGGCCAAATCTTTAAAACTGTATCATTGCATACACATTTTCAATTCATTTCAATTGCACAAATGCAGAAATAATTATTTGCAGTATCTTATCTCATTTATTATGAGAACGTCATGCCTGATCATTTGCACCCACACCATCAAAAATGGGGGCAAAAGGGAGGAGATCGCATTTAATCGGTTATAACAAGAGGTCAGAAATATAAGTGCTGCAGAAACCTCTGAATCTCAGCTAAAAGCTCATGTAAACCATTTCTACAATCACAAAACAAATCAAAGTCACCAAACAGTTAAAAGAGCAGTTATGTCACCATGAATCTGTGGACAGGTAATATCCATATTTTGATTTATGATTTCCTGGAGTTCAATGTGTGTGCTTAATCCTTTATGAAATTGATCTGAACCTGCAACTACAACGATCCAGGGAGGAAAGAAAGAAACAATACTTCACCCAGGCTTACATTTAGATCACTCTCCTCCTTTTCTGTGATGTCACAGTCAGCAGTAGTGGTGGGGTTGATTGGCTGCTGCAGCCTGCTTTCTGCAGCTCGGTCCTCTCTCTGCTTGCTGAATTTGTCCACTAGCCGAGTGTCTTTAGAGCGTTTGGCATGCATCACCACTGGCTGGTGTTTTACTACGTTTTTAACCCGTCTGATGGACTCCGGCGAGGGGTTTGACCGCGACTTGAGGTACTGCTTATAGGCGTTCTCTGAGACACGGAGCAGATTTTGCAGGTCCAGCGAGTTTTCATGAGACGTGATCACATGAGCACTTTCATCATCCAAGATCCTCTGAGGGACTCGACCAAACACACCTTCTGAATCTGAGTACGAAAAGAAATGCAGACATTTCAATACAGTGACAGATAAAAGAGCACTAAATAAAGTTTATTAGCAACCTCAAATGTGTAGCACATCAGTTAAACTGTTCATCTGACAGGCATGCAGTAGAGTCTACCTTGTGTGTGTTCAGGTGAAGCAAACTGAACTGGTCGCCCTAGGAAGAGGTGGAGGTCATAGACATAAGGCATTTCATCAGGACAAATCAGACTATAGGCTGTGCCACTGCCCGCCGTCCCACACGCCTGATGGAAAAGACAGGGAAAAAATACTCGTAATGCTGCTCACCAACTCTGTGCAAGAGTTTGGCCTTGGAGGGGAAGTTGTAATTGATGACATTATCCAGCAGGGCGATGTCTATACCACGAGCAGCAACATCAGTCACCAGAAGCACCATGGCTTTCCGGTGCACAAATTTCCCAATGTTGATCTTCCTGGCAGTCTGATCAAGGGCACTGTAGATGTAGGCACACTCTAAACCTTCTGACGACAGCAGCTGGACATCAGAAAAGATAAGTCAACTAAAGCTCTAGTTTTTAAACAATATTTAACATTCTCACAAATCTATGCTACACTGTTATCTTACCTCCTTTAGGTACTCCACATGGTGTTTGGTGGCAGCAAAGACCACTGTCTGTTCCTGAGGCTTCACTACGTTCCTCGGGAGGTGGAGCAGCAGAGCCGGCTTGTCATCCACATGCAGGTGGAAGAATGACAGCTGATGGAAGTTAGAAGAAATGAAAACATGCTCAAAGCCATGGAAACATCCAGGTGACTGTAAGGACTTTTGCTTTGGGCTTTACATTTAAATCATTCAACATTTCTGGGAGAAGAATACAAAAGGTTTGAATAGCAAGTGTCTGAAGACAGAGCACCAAGTAGAAAGACCAAGACATTGACACAGAAGCTGAATTAACATAAGTTAGCATGTAGAGTAGATGCAATAATCCTGTACCGAGGTAAAAAATAAAGCAAAGCCTTCCATCTAATTTCTCAGATTAAACAAAAGGTAAATGAAACAAAAGCAAGTTCTGCCTTTTTACCTTCATCTGATCACTGACCTTTGAATCCACATCCAAACGAATCAGAACAGGTTCTGTCAGGCCTGGGAAAAAAGTTTGTATACACCGGTGTGAATATAATTAGGATCATTTGCCTTTAGATGCTAAAAAAATACGGAAGCTAAGTTGAATGAATATGTTTTATGATGAGAAAATAAGCCAGAAAATCTTTGAGAAACTACACCGTGGAGGGTTAATTTATTAGATTAACCCAATGTGTAAAGAAAACATTACTTCTTTAGTTATAAACAACATTTCATAAAACAGACTGGAACATATATTTGGGATAAAAGCAACTACACTACCCTAGTTTTAATCATATTTACCAGATAAATTCCAGTTTTTTTACCACATAAAACCAAACAATTTTCTGTTTTTGTTCGGTACTTAATATTGGTTTCTCAACAAAGGACTGCAAAATTTTAATAACATGCTGATTAAGTTTGCCCAGTGACACACGTTTGTGAGCTTTATTTTAATGATCCTTTTAATACAAAAATGAACATTTTATTTAATTCTAAAAGTCTCTTTTTGCATGTAAGTGCCTGAATGGCTTTTATGCCCCCGTTATATCTAAAAAGACACAAAGCTGGAGTTATTCTGTGTCTTTGCTGCACAGCTGCATCTTCTTCTCCTCTCATTCTCTCCCCTCTCTCTCCTGTTGCTACTTCAATCGTGAAACTGATCAATGATCAGCTGATCGGCTTTTCTCTCTTGTTTGTTTATCGCTCACTTTGCGCCAGAAAGAGGAAACTGCCGGATGTCGCACTAAACAACAGCAGCACGTTTAAGCTTGGTCAGCTGTTGTTAGAATTTATTTAATATTAATTTCTAGTATCAGCTGATGTTTGCTGGAGCCACAGCTGTAAAAGCTGCTGTTCATGATATCGGTTTGGTTATCTGGTGAGAGGGAAACATGAAGATGAAACCAGGAGATGTCCTTACTGACTCATCAGAGCTGAACAGGTGATGGAGAAACAGGTTTACCTTTTAGGTGACATGAATGAGTTGAAGGGAAGTTATGAACTGTCTCTGAGAGACAAATAACACCAGGATCCTTTTCTAGGTAGCTGACAGCTGGTAACTGTGCAGGGGCGGGTCTAGCAAAGTTTTGCCAGGGGGCCCATAGGGCATTAACAGGGAAAGGGGGACACAAGGAAATACTTTCTTATTCTCATTTAAAATGTCTGGCTGTTATTAAATAATTATCTAAAGCTTACAACCAATGTTTTTATCTGACGTAAAATGAATAGAAATCATACATTTACCAACAAGACAGTGTACATCACTGTCACAACAGCGTTTGTTTTCATTCAAAGGCTTTATGGCTTTAATATCTGGGGGCGGTCTTTAGTCAAAATGCATCCATAGACTCGAGACACAATGCATTTTGGGACTTTCAGGTGTATGGACGAATGTTTTATTTTCTGATTAAACCAGAAATCTTTAATGAGCAGCTAGATTTGTCTCGCATTAACTGGCTGAGTTAATGCCAGTTAATGCGACATCGAAGCAGCTGGAATCCACAGCTGTGCGTGTTCATGGAGCTGCATTTTCACCTGCTGGACATCACTACCTGACAAGTTTAACTGTCTTCAGAACATTGCAGAGGCCTTATTGACAGTATTTGGCTCTACATATCTGTGTGAGCAGATTTTCTCTCACATGAGTGTCCTCAGGTAGCCGTCTGAATGCTGGACACTCGGAGACCTGTGTCTCTGAGTGGGAGACCAGAGATCACATTAACATGTGTGTCTCTGTATTAACAAACATACCATATTGGCCCAGTTTATTTTTCTTATCATTGTTGTGAGGAGACCATAAGTAGCATTTGTATTTTCTGTTGTACAGTTCATTTGCTGTTATGGAGTTCTTGTTATGAATAAAAAGTGTCTTTTTTTGTTTCAAAATAGCTGATAACTATTCGCTGATAGCTGCCAACATTTGCAAACAAATATAATTCTATAAAGTGGTTCTATATAATGTGTAACTTAATATAGAGCGTTATTAAATTTATTGCTAATGCAATCATATGGCACACTGACTTCTGAGGAAATTTTAAATGGCACTCACCATCAAAAAGGTTGCCTACCCCGTCTTAGAACATACACGTCAAATTTCCTTTTTTCAAACTTTCCTTCCCTAAATGTAAGTGACTGACAAAAAAAGAAAAATTTACCAGACAAGATTAAAAACATTTTAAAACTGGACATGTAAATGATGTTTACTATTATGTCTGCACTTTACGGAGCGGAGATGTGAAAATTACTAAATTACTTAAAGAAAAAAAAACTTCTATCGAATAGAATAGAATAGAATAGAATAGCTTTTTATTGCCACTGTTACAAGAACAGTGAAAGGCAATAACTGAAAAAACAATATACAATAACACAGTACAGACTCACTATCCACTAACCTATTCAGCTGCTTGTGAATGCAAATATCTAATCAGTCAATCACACGCCAGAAAAAAAAAGAAAAAAGAAAAAAAGGTGATTTAAGTGACTTTGAAGGCAGCATTGCTGTTGGTGACAGATGGGCTATTTTACATTTTTCAGACACTCCTGATCTTCTCAGATTTTCTCAGGAATTTACAGAGAATAGTCCAAAAAGAAAAGCGAAATAAACATTTCCCTGGGTAAAAATGCCGTGTTGATGGCAGAAGTCAGAGGGGCATGGCCATGCTGAAGGCAAGAGGAATTCTAAGCCAGTTTCTCAACCCAGCCCATCTGATATCAAAAACCACAACACATTCAAAGTCAATTAAAAGTCGCCTTTCTTGCCCGTTCCGATGCTCGCTTTGAACTTTGAAATGAGACCACTTGGACAGCGGTAATGATAAATAATTGCGAATAGGACATGTGGAGAGGGTGAGCAGCTCCACAGTGAGACCCACCACATGTCTTTTAGATCCAATCCCCTCTTCACTTTTTAAAACACTTTATGGATTTCTTGAAGCTGAGCTTTTATACATGATGAATTGCTCTCTTCAGTTGCGTGTCTTCCCTGCTGCCTTTAAAACGGCGGTGGTGAGGCCCCTTCTGAAGAAGAGCAATTTGGATTGTAATGATTTTAATAACTACAAACCTGTATCCAACTTACCATTTTTAAGTAAAATTTTAGAAAAACTTGTTTTTACTCAGATTAATGACTTTTTGAATGATAGACAGATCACGGAGATATTTCAGTCTGGATTTAGGGTGAACCACAGCACCACAGAGACTGCTCTCCTAAAGGTTTTAAATGATCTTAGATGTAACTGGGACGCCCAAAAGCTCTCAGTCCTGGTGCTACTGGATCTAAGCGCAGCCTTTGATACAGTAGACCACGCTATTCTTTTAAACAGACTGAAACACATGGCGGGCCTCTCTGGTGCTGTACACAACTGGTTCATTTCCTATCTCTCAGACAGAACTTTTATGGTGAGTATGGATACATGCTCCTCTATGATCCATAAAATGACATGTGGTGTGCCTGAAGGGTCGGTTTTAGGCCCTGTACTTTTTAATTTGTATATGCTACCTCTTGGTGGTGTCATCAGGAAGCATGGAGTGAACTTCCACAGTTACGCTGATGATACTCAGCTGTACATCTCCGTGTCTCCTGATGACACCAGACCAATGGATGCCCTTTTTAACTGTATTCTAGATATTAAATCTTGGATGGCAGAAAACTTTTTACAGCTTAACCAGGACAAAACTGAAGTTTTAATCATCGGTCCTGAGGCTCAGAGAGAGAAACTCTTGTCTAAATTACAAGCATTTTCACTATGTCCTTCGCTACAAGTGAAAAACCTGGGTGTTATTTTTGACTCTGAGCTTGGTTTTATCCCACATATTAAACATGTAACCAAAATTGGATTTTATCATCTAAAAAATATAGCCAGAGTCCGCCCTATTCTCTCTCGGGCCAACACGGAGATACTGATGCATGCTTTTATTACCAGTCGCATTGATTACTGTAATGCCCTGCTCTCTGGTCTCCCCAAAAAGAATATTTCACCTTTACAACTTTTACAAAACTCTGCAGCTCGTGTGCTGACAAAGACCAGAGGGCGGGCCCACATTACACCGGTTTTAGAATCGCTGCACTGGCTCCCCGTGTGTTTCAGGATCGATTTTAAAGTTCTTTTATTGGTTTTTAAATGTCTTAATGGTCTTGGGCTTCTTATCTCTCAGATCTGCTTTTACCATATGAAACCTCGCGGACCCTGAGGTCCTCTGGTACTGGCCTTTTGATTGTCCCTAAAGTCAGGACACATACTCACGGAGAGGCAGCTTTTCAGTGGTATGGTCCTCGTCTGTGGAACAGCCTGCCGGAGGAGCTCAGGGCCGCAGAGAACGTACATGTTTTTAAGAACAGGCTCAAGACCCACCTTTTTAATTTAGCTTTTACCTAACGTTTATTTATTTTATGCTTATTTATTCTATCCTGTTATTCTATTTATATTATTAATTTAGGTTTTACCTAATATTTATTGATTTTATTCTTATTGATTTTTTATCTTCTTACTCTATATTTATACTCTATCCCATTCTTATTTATTTGATCTTTTTATCCTGTATATATTCTTATTAGGTCATATCTCCAGTGTTTCCTCGGAGGGGGCTCTCTGCACTGGGGCTGTGATCGACCGTGGCGGCTGGGGCTCTGTGGGTCTTCTCAGCCTGGCTGGGGGGCTTCTTTGCCTCCCTCCTGCTGTGTGCCCAGCCTGGAGGCTGCGGTCTGTGACCGGCTCCCGGTGCAGACGGCTCCCTGTGATAGTGTTTCCTCACCTGGCTCATGTGTGCCCAGCCCAATTTTACTTTTTAAGTGTGTGTGTGTGATTGATTGATTGATTGATTGATTGATTGATTGACTGATTGATTGGTTTACAGAATTTAATGTGGTTTTTATACAGCACCTAACTAACTGCAAATTACACATCAGACGCCATTGCTGCTGCCCTTCACTATTCCCTCTCCCATCTGGAAAACGAAGGCTTATACTTCGAAGTGCTTTTTGTTGATTACAGCTCCGCCTTCAATACAGTCATCCCTTACAAACTCACTCACAAGCTGGCAACACTCTGTGGCTGGCTACTGGACTTTTGACTGGCAGGCCCCAGTCCGTCAGGATCGGCAACATGACTTCAGCCAGCATTATTACAAACGCTGGTGTTCCACAAGGTTGCGTCCTCAGTCCCATCCTCTACACCCACGACTGTGTCACCTCCAACAAAGATAACATTATTTTGAAGTTCATGGACGACGCTGCAGTGATTGGTCGCATCACTGGAGGGGACGAAGCAGCTTACAGGAGAGAGGTGGCGGTCTGGTGTCATGCTGTGAGGACAACAACCTCACCCTCAACACTGATAAGACAAAGGAGATAATAGTGGACACGAGGATGAAGAGGAGGCCTCACCAACCGCTGTTTATCCGGGGCTTGAAGTGGAGAGGGTGAGCAGCTTTAGATACCTGGGCGTCTACATCTCTGAGGACCTCACCTGGACACCGAACACCACACAGCTGGTCAAGTCCAGAGTCCAGAGGAGAGCTGCCTCCATCCTCAAAGACCCCACACACACCCAACACGGACTGTTCACACTTCTGCCCTCGAGACGAAGGTTCAGAAGTGTGAAATCCAGAACATCCAGACTCAACAACTCCTTCTTCCCCACTGCTATCAGGCTCATGGACAGCTGACCTATTTTTGAACAGTAATAATAACTTTTGCACATCAGGTCATCCTGCATATTAAGCTCATTACTCTTTTACACACATCTCTGTTTCACACTTCAATATTTTGTCTTCTTTTTTGTCTTCATTTATTTATTTTTACTATTTGTATTTTATATGTTCTATTTCTATTGTATATATTAATCAGCATCTGTGTGTGGACAGCAAAGAAAGAATTTCATTGCACAGAGAAATGCCTTTTGTTCTTTGGACATATGACAATAAACACTTTGAATTTTGAATCTTGAAATTAAGCACCTAATATCTGTATTTTCCCAATTTGATAAGACATATTTCAGTACTCCAAAACACTTTTATTAGACTGCCAACATGCTTACAAGTAGTAAATCCAGGTTAGTGGATCATAATTAAACATAACTCTGTGGCAAACGCAGAGTTCAACAGGCCATCAAGGAAGAAGTGACGTGCATTTCTGCAGCGTAAAGATGCACAAATCATTGTCTCCTTAATCTACAGTCACACAAAGCGCCAGAAAAATCTTTGGTGATGTTCTCAGGTGATTCTGACGCTTACTTCCTCGTGATGTCCTCCACACCATCAACCCTCTGTCCTCCTCACAGCTTCTTCCTCAGCTTGCCTTTCTTATGGCCACCTTCCAAAACCTGACTTTTCACTTCTCCGAGCCACTTTTTGTTCTTGGAGCAGAGCTTGCTCATCCCCCCGCCCTGCAGGAACTGGTGCTTCTGCTTTTTCTTGCGCTGCTTCATGATCTGATCCTTTGTTTTCAGCTCCAAGCGTCCTTTGTGGTCACCGGAGCTCTGTACGTTTGGACCTCGTCGGCCACGGCCACGACCTGGGAGAGGCACGACACAACAAAGAGGTTGGAGGTTATAGCTTGCATGGCTGGAAGAGGGGCTCTAAGTATTTACTTTTAGACTTGAGTTAAAACATGGTGGCTGATGGTCTATATTTAACAGGCAGACGTGTTTGTGCTATTCATTTTGATGCCGTCCTACCTCTTGCTGGCTTCCTGCCTCCTCCGCCTGTTTCTCCGTCTGATCCAGATCCTGTATCATCAATCTTGTATTTTTCTTCCACTCTCATAACTGACATGTTGTCAAGTGATACAACATCTTCACAATACAGCTTAACATTGTCATAGGAGTAGAGAAGAGGTCATTAAGAGCAGCACACAGAGAAGCTTTTGTTGGAAGGATACAAGTTCTTCCTGTTCTTCTTGTTACTGATAACCTGACCGCTGTCTGTTTTGATCTTCTTCTTCTGGTCTTCTTTTCCCGTTTCTCTCACAAAACGCTTCTTCTTACGGTCCCTAATAAAACAAAGGGGGGGGAAAAAGACTTTAAATTATAGTTTTAAATGACCATTTTATGGATATTGAGTCAAACATAGGGAAATTTGTACCATTTCATCATTTTTTTCTGCTGGTTAAGGCGATCGCCTTCATCTCCCATGAGATCAAGGACAGCTGAAGAGGCCTGCTGTTCAAAAGCACTGCCCTCTCCACCGAGACTCAACCTGTCGACGCGTAACACAGGACAAAACAGCATAAAACACAAAGCCATTCACATTTTTTTAAAGAAATAGATGCAACAGTTCAATGCCTCACCCTCTCTCAGAGTCAAAGTCTTTAGGTCTGTAAGGGATATAATACTCTTCATCTTTGCCCGACTGCCTTTTTTTCTTGGTCTTTGGTCGTTCTTCACCATCTTCCTGCTGACCTCTTCTTTTACCACCTACCACCTCTGAAAACACCCCCTGGTGGAAATGGAAAGAATTACATGGTACAAAGTGACAAAACATGATACAGAGATCCTACTATCTTCCTCTTCTAGTTTGTATACAACATCAGCTACATCAAAACTGCATTTTATTTTGCTTCATCTCCATCAGACAGCACAAACAACTTTCTCTTTTTGACTCAAATATTGGTTTTGAATGAAAATGATGAAACAATCCTGGGTGTTTATTCAACTTGTGAGCAGGTTTTCTAATCCACCGTACTATTATTATTGACACTAGTACATGTTCTTGCTGCTGGCGAACTAATACACTTAAGAACATAAAGCAAAGCAAAAAAGTGAAAAGTAGGTCTTGCCTATATAAATAAACATAAGACAATTGTGAGACTTTGACATAGTAACATCTGCAGTAATATTTACACCTCTGATGACATCTCACAAGGGTTAGCTTTATTTTGAAATCAAGATTGTTTACACAAAGTTTGTAATTGCAGAGAAATACTCCATTTATTTTGTTCATTTCATTTTCGAGCAGGAAGCTCACATTTTTTGTTATACCCTTTAGATGAATAGAGAGTTTTTTAATTAAATACATATTCTTTAAATAATGTTCCCTCTTATAAAAAGTAGGATAATTAAATTTTTTTTTAAATAAAACAGAAAAATGTCTGTTTTTCTGTTGTCTGTTATATAACATTAGGTATGTTCGTGGCAATTAATTTCTTAATCAGCTAAACAGGTCATTTAAGAAACAGTCAAATATTAAGTTAAATTTGAAAACAGTTTAAAAAAAAATATCCCCATTCCAAAATTTCACACGACAATCTCATTGGCTCACGGAGTGATGATGTCACAAGGTTGCCTTAAGAACCTTTAATCCTTTGAAGTTTTTTCCATAAATAGGGGTGAGACACAGCTATTCTTAGTTCGTTTCTTCGCAGCATTTGTGTTTGCAGCCTTCAAACGTTCACCACAGAAAGTTTTGGAAAGCTTTTCAGAGTCGTCGTGTACAACCTTCAACATGTACCCAACAAGACACCAACCAAAACAAAATGAACACGCCGCTTCTCCTTCCTGGCGTGGCCAGCCAATTTCCCCAAGTGACCTCTTATCCATCCAAAGGGCATTACATGACAGTAGGAAGGAAAACTACCACCTCCAGAATAAAATTCAAAAAATTGAAGAAGAGAAACTTCAACTGGAGGAGAAGTGTAGACAGATGGAAGCGCAAAATAAAAACCTGGAGGAAAGACAACAACGCCAGCCCGACATAGAAATTATTAATGAGGGCTGGGGAATCAGGTTTGGACAAGCCCGAGAGCAGATCGTCTTCCTGATTAAAGAAAACAAGCAGAAGACGGCGGAACTAAAGGAGATGTCCAACCAGCTTCAAGACAGCAAAGCTACTGTTGAGAAGACAGAATGGGATCTCCAATATATGGACCAAATGAATCAGCTGCTCCAAACAAAGTTCGATGAAGCTGTGAAAAAAAATAAAGAAATCCTCCAACAGAAGGAAGAACAGGAGACAAAGCAAATAGACTTGCAGCACAAACTCAAAGTCACGGAGGAAAAATACAGAATGCTGAAAGAAAAGTTGGATGAAACAGTGCGCCAAAATAAAGTCCTTCTTCAAGAGAAAGTGCAACAGCAAGAAACATTGAAAGAAGAGAAACGTACTGTCAAAGACTTTGAGGGTAAAAATCTAAAACTGCAACAGTTTTGTAATGAACTGAAAGACAAAACAGGTGAACTAGAAGGGAAAAGGAAAAACTGGACAAAAGATGCTCACAGATGCAGAAAAGGATTGATCACATGGCAAGAAACAACTCAGAGCTCACTAAGGGGATATTGTTGGAATACAACAACTTGAAGCGCAAACACACTGAAATGCAGGCGCAAAAGCAACACCAAGACAAAATACATGACGACCTGCAGCGTACTCTCCAAGACATCCACAGAAGAAATGAGGAGTTAGAAGACATGTACAAAGAAGTACAAGAGAGAAATGCAGACATGCACAAGGACAAGCTAATGCAGGAGGCAACATCCAAAGAACTCAAAGAAAAGCTTGAAGAAAAACAAGCAACATTAGAAGAGGTGGAGCAAACATGCAAGAAACTTGACAAGCAAAACGCGGAAACAATCGATCAGTTGAGAACCCTCATCCTGGAGAAAAAAGGCGCTTGTGGAAAAGTCCATGAAAAAGAAGAAAAATGCTTCCGCTTGCCCTGGAGGAGGGACTCTGCTGCTTCACCTGATGTAGCCTCGTCTTGCTCCACCTCTGTCCTTCCCCCAACCAGTCCCGGCAGTTGACTGTCCCCTCCTGAGCCTGGTTCTGCCGGAGGTTTCTGCCCGCTTAAAGGCAGTTTTTCCTCCCCACTGTCGCCTAGTGCTTGCTCAGAGGGGATTGTTGGGGTTTTCTCTCTTTTACCTTGTTTCATTATTTACTTGTTTAACATTTTTGTTCTTACTTCATTTTACCTTGTTTCATTAGTTACTTGTTTAACATTTTGTTCTTACTTCATTTTACCTTGTTTCATTATTTACTTGTTTAACATTTTTGTTCTTACTTCATTTTACCTTGTTTCATTAGTTACTTGTTTAACATTTTTGTTCTTACTTCATTTTACCTTGTTTCATTAGTTACCTGTTTAACATTTTTGTTCTTACTTCGTTTTACCTTGTTTCATTATTTACTTGTTTAACTTTTTTGACTTGCTTGTTTATAATAAACCAATTGAATTTATCTTTTGAGTATTTTTCGTCTAATCTTTACAGAACTTTTCAAAACATTCATATCTGTCGCTTTATTTTCTTCTTGAAACCTCATAAATGGTGAAGGAAAAACCCTGGAACATGGTTTGAAACACTGAAATTGTTTCAGCTCAAACCGCCAAAGTCATACGTATGTGTGTGTGTGTGTGTGTGTGTGTGTGTGTGTGTGTGTGTGTGTGTGTGTGTGTGTCACAGGTGACACGGTGTCACTGATTAGGTCATCATGTTTAGGCTCTTTCACTCGAGAAATTATTTAGGCCAAATCTTTAAAACTGTATCATTGCATACATATTTTCAATTCATTTCAATTGCACAAATGCAGAAATAATTATTTGCAGTATCTTATCTCATTTATTATGAGAACGTCATGCCTGATCATTTGCACCCACACCATCAAAAATGGGGGCAAAAGGGAGGAGATCGCATTTAATCGGTTATAACAAGAGGTCAGAAATATAAGTGCTGCAGAAACCTCTGAATCTCAGCTAAAAGCTCATGTAAACCATTTCTACAATCACAAAACAAATCAAAGTCACCAAACAGTTAAAAGAGCAGTTATGTCACCATGAATCTGTGGACAGGTAATATCCATATTTTGATTTATGATTTCCTGGAGTTCAATGTGTGTGCTTAATCCTTTATGAAACTGATCTGAACCTGCAACTACAACGATCCAGGGAGGAAAGAAAGAAACAATACTTCACCCAGGCTTACATTTAGATCACTCTCCTCCTTTTCTGTGATGTCACAGTCAGCAGTAGTGGTGGGGTTGATTGGCTGCTGCAGCCTGCTTTCTGCAGCTCGGTCCTCTCTCTGCTTGCTGAATTTGTCCACTAGCCGAGTGTCTTTAGAGCGTTTGGCATGCATCACCTCACTGGCTGGTGTTTTACTACGTTTTTAACCCGTCTGATGGACTCCGGCGAGGGGTTTGACCGCGACTTGAGGTACTGCTTGTAGGCGTTCTCTGAGACACGGAGCAGATTTTGCAGGTCCAGCGAGTTTTCATGAGACGTGATCACATGAGCACTTTCATCATCCAAGATCCTCTGAGGGACTCGACCAAACACACCTTCTGAATCTGAGTACGAAAAGAAATGCAGACATTTCAATACAGTGACAGATAAAAGAGCACTAAATAAAGTTTATTAGCAACCTCAAATGTGTAGCACATCAGTTAAACTGTTCATCTGACAGGCATGCAGTAGAGTCTACCTTGTGTGTGTTCAGGTGAAGCAAACTGAACTGGTCGCCCTAGGAAGAGGTGGAGGTCATAGACATAAGGCATTTCATCAGGACAAATCAGACTATAGGCTGTGCCACTTCGGCCCGCTCGTCCCACACGCCCTGATGGAAAAGACAGGGAAAAAATACTCAGATGCTGCTCACCAACTCTGTGCAAGAGTTTGGCCTTGAGGGAAGTTGTAATTGATGACATTATCCAGCAGGGCGATGTCTATACCACGAGCAGCAACATCAGTCACCAGAAGCACCATGGCTTTCCGGTGCACAAATTTCCCAATGTTGATCTTCTGGCAGTCTGATCAAGGGCACTGTAGATGTAGGCACATTCTAAACCTTCTGACGACAGCAGCTGGACATCAGAAAAAGATAAGTCAACTAAAGCTCTAGTTTTTTAAACAATATTTAACATTCTCACAAATCTATGCTACACTGTTATCTTACCTCCTTTAGGTACTCCACATGGTGTTTGGTGGCAGCAAAGACCACTGTCTGTTCCTGAGGCTTCACTACGTTCCTCGGGAGGTGGAGCAGCAGAGCCGCCTTGTCATCCACATGCAGGTGGAAGAATGACAGCTGATGGAAGTTAGAAGAAATGAAAACATGCTCAAAGCCATGGAAACATCCAGGTGACTGTAAGGACTTTTGCTTTGGGCTTTACATTTAAATCATTCAACATTTCTGGGAGAAGAATACAAAAGGTTTGAATAGCAAGTGTCTGAAGACAGAGCACCAAGTAGAAAGACCAAGACATTGACACAGAAGCTGAATTAACATAAGTTAGCATGTAGAGTAGATGCAATAATCCTGTACCGAGGTAAAAAATAAAGCAAAGCCTTCCATCTAATTTCTCAGATTAAACAAAAGGTAAATGAAACAAAAGCAAGTTCTGCCTTTTTACCTTCATCTGATCACTGACCTTTGAATCCACATCCAAACGAATCAGAACAGGTTCTGTCAGGCCTGGGAAAAAAGTTTTGTATACACCGTGTGAATATAATTAGGATCATTTGCCTTTAGATGCTAAAAAATACGGAAGCTAAGTTGAATGAATATGTTTTATGATGAGAAAATAAGCCAGAAAATCTTTGAGAAACTACACCGTGGAGGGTTAATTTATTAGATTAACCCAATGTGTAAAAAAACATTACTTCTTTAGTTATAAACAACATTTCATAAAACAGACTGGAACATATATTTGGGATAAAAGCAACTACACTACCCTAGTTTTAATCATATTTACCAGATAAATTCCAGTTTTTTACCACATAAAACCAAACAATTTTCTGTTTTGTTCGGTACTTAATATTGGTTTCTCAACAAAGGACTGCAAAATTTTAATAACATGCTGATTAAGTTTGCCCAGTGACACACGTTTGTGAGCTTTATTTTAATGATCCTTTTAATACAAAAATGAACATTTTATTTAATTCTAAAAGTCTCTTTTTGCATGTAAGTGCCTGAATGGCTTTTATGCCCCCGTTATATCTAAAAAGACACAAAGCTGGAGTTATTCTGTGTCTTTGCTGCACAGCTGCATCTTCTTCTCCTCTCATTCTCTCCCTCTCTCTCTGTTGCTACTTCAATCGTGAAACTGATCAATGATCAGCTGATCGGCTTTTCTCTCTTGTTTGTTTATCGCTCACTTTGCGCCAGAAAGAGGAAACTGCCGGATGTCGCACTAAACAACAGCAGCACGTTTAAGCTTGGTCAGCTGTTGTTAGAATTTATTTAATATTAATTTCTAGTATCAGCTGATGTTTGCTGGAGCCACAGCTGTAAAAGCTGCTGTTCATGATATCGGTTTGGTTATCTGGTGAGAGGGAAACATGAAGATGAAACCAGGAGATGTCCTTACTGACTCATCAGAGCTGAACAGGTGATGGAGAAACAGGTTTACCTTTTAGGTGACATGAATGAGTTGAAGGGAAGTTATGAACTGTCTCTGAGAGACAAATAACACCAGGATCCTTTTCTAGGTAGCTGACAGCTGGTAACTGTGCAGGGGCGGGTCTAGCAAAGTTTTGCCAGGGGCCCATAGGGCATTAACAGGAAAGGGGACACAAGGAAATACTTTCTTATTCTCATTTAAAATGTCTGGCTGTTATTAAATAATTATCTAAAGCTTACAACCAATGTTTTTATCTGACGTAAAATGAATAGAAATCATACATTTACCAACAAGACAGTGTACATCACTGTCACAACAGCGTTTGTTTTCATTCAAAGGCTTTATGGCTTTAATATCTGGGGGGCCGGTCTTTAGTCAAAATGCATCCATAGACTCGAGACACAATGCATTTTTGGGACTTTCAGGTGTATGGACGAATGTTTTATTTTCTGATTAAACCAGAAATCTTTAATGAGCAGCTAGATTTGTCTCGCATTAACTGGCTGAGTTAATGCCAGTTAATGCGACATCGAAGCAGCTGGAATCCACAGCTGTGCGTGTTCATGGAGCTGCATTTTCACCTGCTGGACATCACTACCTGACAAGTTTAACTGTCTTCAGAACATTGCAGAGGCCTTATTGACAGTATTTGGCTCTACATATCTGTGTGAGCAGATTTTCTCTCACATGAGTGTCCTCAGGTAGCCGTCTGAATGCTGGACACTCGGAGACCTGTGTCTCTGAGTGGGAGACCAGAGATCACATTAACATGTGTGTCTCTGTATTAACAAACATACCATATTGGCCCAGTTTATTTTTCTTATCATTGTTGTGAGGAGACCATAAGTAGCATTTGTATTTTCTGTTGTACAGTTCATTTGCTGTTATGGAGTTCTTGTTATGAATAAAAGTGTCTTTTTTTGTTTCAAAATAGCTGATAACTATTCGCTGATAGCTGCCAACATTTGCAAACAAATATAATTCTATAAAGTGGTTCTATATAATGTGTAACTTAATATAGAGCGTTATTAAATTTATTGCTAATGCAATCATATGGCACACTGACTTCTGAGGAAATTTTAAATGGCACTCACCATCAAAAGGTTGCCTACCCGTCTTAGAACATACACGTCAAATTTCCTTTTTCAAACTTTCCTTTCCTAAATGTAAGTGACTGACAAAAAAGAAAAATTTACCAGACAAGATTAAAAACATTTTAAAACTGGACATGTAAATGATGTTTACTATTATGTCTGCACTTTACGGAGCGGAGATGTGAAAATTACTAAATTACTTAAAGAAAAAAAACTTCTATCGAATAGAATAGAATAGAATAGAATAGCTTTTTATTGTCACTGTTACAAGAACAGTGAAAGGCAATAACTGAAAAACAATATACAATAACACAGTACAGACTCACTATCCACTAACCTATTCAGCTGCTTGTGAATGCAAATATCTAATCAGTCAATCACACGCCAGAAAAAAAAAAAAAAGAAAAAAAAGGTGATTTAAGTGACTTTGAAGGCAGCATTGCTGTTGGTGACAGATGGGCTATTTTACATTTTCAGACACTCCTGATCTTCTCAGATTTTCTCAGGAATTTACAGAGAATAGTCCAAAAAGAAAAGCGAAATAAACATTTCCCTGGGTAAAATGCCGTGTTGATGCCAGAAGTCAGAGGGCATGGCCATGCTGAAGGCAAGAGGAATTCTAAGCCAGTTTCTCAACCCAGCCCATCTGATATCAAAACCGCAACACATTCAAAGTCAATTAAAAGTCGCTTTTCTTGCCCGTTCGATGCTCGCTTTGAACTTTGAAATGAGACCACTTGGACAGCGGTAATGATAAATAATTGCGAATAGGACATGTGGAGAGGGTGAGCAGCTCCACAGTGAGACCCACCACATGTCTTTTAGATCCAATCCCTCTTCACTTTTTAAAACACTTTATGGATTTCTTGAAGCTGAGCTTTTATACATGATGAATTGCTCTCTCAGTTGCGTGTCTTCCTGCTGCCTTTAAAACGGCGGTGGTGAGGCCCTTCTGAAGAAGAGCAATTTGGATTGTAATGATTTTAATAACTACAAACCT
Organism: Oreochromis aureus; assembly: GCF_013358895.1. Lineage (NCBI taxonomy): Eukaryota > Metazoa > Chordata > Actinopteri > Cichliformes > Cichlidae > Oreochromis > Oreochromis aureus. Next base: position 15,119,446 of record NC_052948.1, on the reverse strand, counting down.
GTATCCAACTTACCATTTTTAAGTAAAATTTTAGAAAAACTTGTTTTTACTCAGATTAATGACTTTTGAATGATAGACAGATCACGGAGATATTTCAGTCTGGATTTAGGGTGAACCACAGCACCACAGAGACTGCTCTCCTAAAGGTTTTAAATGATCTTAGATGTAACTGGGACGCCCAAAAGCTCTCACTCCTGGTGCTACTGGATCTAAGCGCAGCCTTTGATACAGTAGACCACGCTATTCTTTAAACAGACTGAAACACATGGCGGGCCTCTCTGGTGCTGTACACAACTGGTTCATTTCCTATCTCTCAGACAGAACTTTTATGGTGAGTATGGATACATGCTCCTCTATGATCCATAAAATGACATGTGGTGTGCCTGAAGGGTCGGTTTTAGGCCCTGTACTTTTTAATTTGTATATGCTACCTCTTGGCGGTGTCATCAGGAAGCATGGAGTGAACTTCCACAGTTACGCTGATGATACTCAGCTGTACATCTCCGTGTCTCCTGATGACACCAGACCAATGGATGCCCTTTTAACTGTATTCTAGATATTAAATCTTGGATGGCAGAAAACTTTTACAGCTTAACCAGGACAAAACTGAAGTTTTAATCATCGGTCCTGAGGCTCAGAGAGAAAACTCTTGTCTAAATTACAAGCATTTTCACTATGTCCTTCGCTACAAGTGAAAAACCTGGGTGTTATTTTTGACTCTGAGCTTGGTTTTATCCCACATATTAAACATGTAACCAAAATTGGATTTTATCATCTAAAAATATAGCCAGAGTCCGCCCTATTCTCTCTCGGGCCAACACGGAGATACTGATGCATGCTTTTATTACCAGTCGCATTGATTACTGTAATGCCCTGCTCTCTGGTCTCCCAAAAGAATATTTCACCTTTACAACTTTTACAAAACTCTGCAGCTCGTGTGCTGACAAAGACCAGAGGGCGGGCCCACATTACACCGGTTTTAGAATCGCTGCACTGGCTCCCCGTGTGTTTCAGGATCGATTTTAAAGTTCTTTTATTGGTTTTTAAATGTCTTAATGGTCTTGGGCTTCTTATCTCTCAGATCTGCTTTTACCATATGAAACCTCGCGGACCCTGAGGTCCTCTGGTACTGGCCTTTTGATTGTCCCTAAAGTCAGGACACATACTCACGGAGAGGCAGCTTTTCAGTGTTATGGTCCTCGTCTGTGGAACAGCCTGCCGGAGGAGCTCAGGGCCGCAGAGAACGTACATGTTTTTAAGAACAGGCTCAAGACCCACCTTTTTAATTTAGCTTTTACCTAACGTTTATTTATTTTATGCTTATTTATTCTATCCTGTTATTCTATTTATATTATTAATTTAGGTTTTACCTAATATTTATTGATTTTATTCTTATTGATTTTTATCTTCTTACTCTATATTTATACTCTGTCCCATTCTTATTTATTTGATCTTTTATCCTGTATATATTCTTATTAGGTCATATCTCCAGTGTTTCCTCGGAGGGGCTCTCTGCACTGGGGCTGTGATCGACCGTGGCGGCTGGGGCTCTGTGGGTCTTCTCAGCCTGGCTGGGGGGCTTCTTTGCCTCCCTCCTGCTGTGTGCCCAGCCTGGAGGCTGCGGTCTGTGACCGGCTCCCGGTGCAGACGGCTCCCTGTGATAGTGTTTCCTCACCTGGCTCATGTGTGCCCAGCCCAATTTTACTTTTTAAGTGTGTGTGTGTGATTGATTGATTGATTGATTGACTGATTGATTGGTTTACAGAATTTAATGTGGTTTTTATACAGCACCTAACTAACTGCAAATAACACATCAGACGCCATTGCTGCTGCCCTTCACTATTCCCTCTCCATCTGGAAAACGAAGGCTTATACTTGAAGTGCTTTTTGTTGATTACAGCTCCGCCTTCAATACAGTCATCCCTTACAAACTCACTCACAAGCTGGCAACACTCTGTGGCTGGCTACTGGACTTTTTGACTGGGAGGCCCCAGTCCGTCAGGATCGGCAACATGACTTCAGCCAGCATTATTACAAACGCTGGTGTTCCACAAGGTTGCGTCCTCAGTCCCATCCTGTACACCCACGACTGTGTCACCTCCAACAAAGATAACATTATTTTGAAGTTCGCGGACGACGCTGCAGTGATTGGTCGCATCACTGGAGGGGACGAAGCAGCTTACAGGAGAGAGGTGGCCGGTCTGGTGTCATGCTGTGAGGACAACAACCTCACCCTCAACACTGATAAGACAAAGGAGATAATAGTGGACACGAGGATGAAGAGGAGGCCTCACCAACCGCTGTTTATCCGGGGCTTGAAGTGGAGAGGGTGAGCAGCTTTAGATACCTGGGCGTCTACATCTCTGAGGACCTCACCTGGACACTGAACACCACACAGCTGGTCAAGTCCAGAGTCCAGAGGAGAGCTGCCTCCATCCTCAAAGACCCCACACACACCAACAACACGGACTGTTCACACTTCTGCCCTCGAGACGAAGGTTCAGAAGTGTGAAATCCAGAACATCCAGACTCAACAACTCCTTCTTCCCCACTGCTATCAGGCTCATGGACAGCTGACCTATTTTTGAACAGTAATAATAACTTTTGCACATCAGGTCATCCTGCATATTAAGCTCATTACTCTTTTACACACATCTCTGTTTCACACTTCAATATTTTGTCTTCTTTTTTGTCTTCATTTATTTATTTTTACTATTTGTATTTTATATGTTCTATTTCTATTGTATATATTAATCAGCATCTGTGTGTGGACAGCAAAGAAAGAATTTCATTGCACAGAGAAATGCCTTTTTGTTCTTTGGACATATGACAATAAACACTTTGAATTTTGAATCTTGAAATTAAGCACCTAATATCTGTATTTTCCCAATTTGATAAGACATATTTCAGTACTCCAAAACACTTTTATTAGACTGCCAACATGCTTACAAGTAGTAAATCCAGGTTAGTGGATCATAATTAAACATAACTCTGTGGCAAACGCAGAGTTCAACAGGCCATCAAGGAAGAAGTGACGTGCATTTCTGCAGCGTAAAGATGCACAAATCATTGTCTCCTTAATCTACAGTCACACAAAGCGCCAGAAAAATCTTTGGTGATGTTCTCAGGTGATTCTGACGCTTACTTCCTCTTGATGTCCTCCACACCATCAACCCTCTGTCCTCCTCACAGCTTCTTCCTCAGCTTGCCTTTCTTATGGCCACCCCCTTCCAAAACCTGACTTTTCACTTCTCCGAGCCACTTTTTGTTCTTGGAGCGGAGCTTGCTCATCCCCCCGCCCTGCAGGAACTGGTGCTTCTGCTTTTTCTTGCGCTGCTTCATGATCTGATCCTTTGTTTTCAGCTCCGAGCGTCCTTTGTGGTCACCGGAGCTCTGTACGTTTGGACCTCGTCGGCCACGGCCACGACCTGGGAGAGGCACGACACAACAAAGAGGTTGGAGGTTATAGCTTGCATGGCTGGAAGAGGGGCTCTAAGTATTTACTTTTAGACTTGAGTTAAAACATGGTGGCTGATGGTCTATATTTAACAGGCAGACGTGTTTGTGCTATTCATTTTGATGCCGTCCTACCTCTTGCTGGCTTCCTGCCTCCTCCGCCTGTTTCTCCGTCTGATCCAGATCCTGTATCATCAATCTTGTATTTTTTCTTCCACTCCTCATAACTGACATGTTGTCAAGTGATACAACATCTTCACAATACAGCTTAACATTGTCATAGGAGTAGAGAAGAGGGTCATTAAGAGCAGCACACAGAGAAGCTTTTTGTTGGAAGGATACAAGTTCTTCCTGTTCTTCTTGTTACTGATAACCTGACCGCTGTCTGTTTTGATCTTCTTCTTCTGGTCTTCTTTTCCCGTTTCTCTCACAAAACGCTTCTTCTTACGGTCCCTAATAAAACAAAGGGGGGGAAAAGACTTTAAATTATAGTTTTAAATGACCATTTTATGGATATTGAGTCAAACATAGGGAAATTTGTACCATTTCATCATTTTTTTCTGCTGGTTAAGGCGATCGCCTTCATCTCCCATGAGATCAAGGACAGCTGAAGAGGCCTGCTGTTCAAAAGCACTGCCCTCTCCACCGAGACTCAACCTGTCGACGCGTAACACAGGACAAAACAGCATAAAACACAAAGCCATTCACATTTTTTTTAAAGAAATAGATGCAACAGTTTAATGCCTCACCCTCTCTCAGAGTCAAAGTCTTTAGGTCTGTAAGGGATATAATACTCTTCATCTTTGCCCGACTGCCTTTTTTTCTTGGTCTTTGGTCGTTCTTCACCATCTTCCTGCTGACCTCTTCTTTTACCACCTACCACCTCTGAAAACACCCCTGGTGGAAATGGAAAGAATTACATGGTACAAAGTGACAAAACATGATACAGAGATCCTACTATCTTCCTCTTCTAGTTTGTATACAACATCAGCTACATCAAAACTGCATTTTATTTTGCTTCATCTCCATCAGACAGCACAAACAACTTTCTCTTTTTGACTCAAATATTGGTTTTGAATGAAAATGATGAAACAATCCTGGGTGTTTATTCAACTTGTGAGCAGGTTTTCTAATCCACCGTACTATTATTATTGACACTAGTACATGTTCTTGCTGCTGGCGAACTAATACACTTAAGAACATAAAGCAAAGCAAAAAAGTGAAAAGTAGGTCTTGCCTATATAAATAACATAAGACAATTGTGAGACTTTGACATAGTAACATCTGCAGTAATATTTACACCTCTGATGACATCTCACAAGGGTTAGCTTTATTTTGAAATCAAGATTGTTTACACAAAGTTTGTAATTGCAGAGAAATACTCCATTTATTTTGTTCATTTCATTTTCGAGCAGGAAGCTCACATTTTTGTTATACCCTTTAGATGAATAGAGAGTTTTTAATTAAATACATATTCTTTAAATAATGTTCCTCTTATAAAAAGTAGGATAATTAAATTTTTTAAATAAAACAGAAAAATGTCTGTTTTTCTGTTGTCTGTTATATAACATTAGGTATGTTCGTGGCAATTAATTTCTTAATCAGCTAAACAGGTCATTTAAGAAACAGTCAAATATTAAGTTAAATTTGAAAACAGTTTAAAAAAAATATCCCCATTCCAAAATTTCACACGACAATCTCATTGGCTCACGGAGTGATGATGTCACAAGGTCGCCTTAAGAACCTTTAATCCTTTGAAGTTTTTTCCATAAATAGGGGTGAGACACAGCTATTCTTAGTTCGTTTCTTCGCAGCATTTGTGTTTGCAGCCTTCAAACGTTCACCACAGAAAGTTTTGGAAAGCTTTTCAGAGTCGTCGTGTACAGCCTTCAACATGTACCCAACAAGACACCAACCAAAACAAAATGAACACGCCGCTTCTCCTTCCTGGCGTGGCCAGCCAATTTCCCCAAGTGACCTCTTATCCATCCAAAGGGCATTACATGACAGTAGGAAGGAAAACTACCACCTCAGAATAAAATTCAAAAATTGAAGAAGAGAAACTTCAACTGGAGGAGAAGTGTAGACAGATGGAAGCGCAAAATAAAAAAACCTGGAGGAAAGACAACAACGCCAGCCCGACATAGAAATTATTAATGAGGGCTGGGGAATCAGGTTTGGACAAGCCCGAGAGCAGATCGTCTTCCTGATTAAAGAAAACAAGCAAAAGACGCATGGAACTAAAGGAGATGTCCAACCAGCTTCAAGACAGCAAAGCTACTGTTGAGAAGACAGAATGGGATCTCCAATATATGGACCAAATGAATCAGCTGCTCCAAACAAAGTTCGATGAAGCTGTGAAAAAAAATAAAGAAATCCTCCAACAGAAGGAAGAACAGGAGACAAAGCAAATAGACTTGCAGCACAAACTCAAAGTCACGGAGGAAAAATACAGAATGCTGAAAGAAAAGTTGGATGAAACAGTGCGCCAAAATAAAGTCCTTCTTCAAGAGAAAGTGCAACAGCAAGAAACATTGAAAGAAGAGAAACGTACTGTCAAAGACTTTGAGGGTAAAAATCTAAAACTGCAACAGTTTTGTAATGAACTGAAAGACAAAACAGGTGAACTAGAAGGGGAAAAGGAAAAACTGGACAAAAGATGCTCACAGATGCAGAAAAGGATTGATCACATGGCAAGAAACAACTCAGAGCTCACTAAGGGGATATTGTTGGAATACAACAACTTGAAGCGCAAACACACTGAAATGCAGGCGCAAAAGCAACACCAAGACAAAATACATGACGACCTGCAGCGTACTCTCCAAGACATCCACAGAAGAAATGAGGAGTTAGAAGACATGTACAAAGAAGTACAAGAGAGAAATGCAGACATGCACAAGGACAAGCTAATGCAGGAGGCAACATCCAAAGAACTCAAAGAAAAGCTTGAAGAAAAACAAGCAACATTAGAAGAGGTGGAGCAAACATGCAAGAAACTTGACAAGCAAAACGCGGAAACAATCGATCAGTTGAGAACCCTCATCCTGGAGAAAAAGGCGCTTGTGGAAAAGTCCATGAAAAAGAAGAAAAAATGCTTCCGCTTGCCCTGGAGGAGGGACTCTGCTGCTTCACCTGATGTAGCCTCGTCTTGCTCCACCTCTGTCCTTCCCCCCAACCAGTCCCGGCAGTTGACTGTCCCCTCCTGAGCCTGGTTCTGCCGGAGGTTTCTGCCCGTTTAAAGGCAGTTTTTCCTCCCCACTGTCGCCTAGTGCTTGCTCAGAGGGGATTGTTGGGGTTTTCTCTCTTTTACCTTGTTTCATTAGTTACTTTTTAACATTTTTGTTCTTACTTCATTTTACCTTGTTTCATTAGTTACTTGTTTAACATTTTTGTTCTTACTTCATTTTACCTTGTTTCATTATTTACTTGTTTAACATTTTTGTTCTTACTTCATTTTACCTTGTTTCATTAGTTACTTGTTTAACATTTTTGTTCTTACTTCATTTTACCTTGTTTCATTAGTTACTTGTTTAACATTTTTGTTCTTACTTCGTTTTACCTTGTTTCATTATTTACTTGTTTAACTTTTTTTGACTTGCTTGTTTATAATAAACCAATTGAATTTATCTTTTGAGTATTTTTCGTCTAATCTTTACAGAACTTTTCAAAAACATTCATATCTGTCGCTTATTTTCTTCTTGAAACCTCATAAATGGTGAAGGAAAAACCCTGGAACATGGTTTGAAACACTGAAATTGTTTCAGCTCAAGCCGCCAAAGTCATACGTGTGTGTGTGTGTGTGTGTGTGTGTGTGTGTGTGTGTGTGTGTGTGTGTCACATGTGACACGGTGTCACTGATTAGGTCATCATGTTTAGGCTCATTCACTCGAAAAATTATTTAGGCCAAATCTTTAAAACTGTATCATTGCATACACATTTTCAATTCATTTCAATTGCACAAATGCAGAAATAATTATTTGCAGTATCTTATCTCATTTATTATGAGAACGTCATGCCTGATCATTTGCACCCACACCATCAAAAATGGGGCAAAAGGGAGGAGATCGCATTTAATCGGTTATAACAAGAGGTCAGAAATATAAGTGCTGCAGAAACCTCTGAATCTCAGCTAAAAGCTCATGTAAACCATTTCTACAATCACAAAACAAATCAAAGTCACCAAACAGTTAAAAGAGCAGTTATGTCACCATGAATCTGTGGACAGGTAATATCCATATTTTGATTTATGATTTCCTGGAGTTCAATGTGTGTGCTTAATCCTTTATGAAACTGATCTGAACCTGCAACTACAACGATCCAGGGAGGAAAGAAAGAAACAATACTTCACCCAGGCTTACATTTAGATCACTCTCCTCCTTTTCTGTGATGTCACAGTCAGCAGTAGTGGTGGGGTTGATTGGCTGCTGCAGCCTGCTTTCTGCAGCTCGGTCCTCTCTCTGCTTGCTGAATTTGTCCACTAGCCGAGTGTCTTTAGAGCGTTTGGCACGCATCACCTCACTGGCTGGTGTTTTACTACGTTTTTAACCGTCTGATGGACTCCGGCGAGGGGTTTGGCCACGACTTGAGGTACTGCTTGTAGGCGTTCTCTGAGACACGGAGCAGATTTTGCAGGTCCAGCGAGTTTTCATGAGACGTGATCACATGAGCACTTTCATCATCCAAGATCCTCTGAGGGACTCGACCAAACACACCTTCTGAATCTGAGTACGAAAAGAAATGCAGACATTTCAATACAGTGACAGATAAAAAGAGCACTAAATAAAGTTTATTAGCAACCTCAAATGTGTAGCACATCAGTTAAACTGTTCATCTGACAGGCATGCAGTAGAGTCTACCTTGTGTGTGTTCAGGTGAAGCAAACTGAACTGGTCGCCCTAGGAAGAGGTGGAGGTCATAGACATAAGGCATTTCATCAGGACAAATCAGACTATAGGCTGTGCCACTTGACCGCTTCGTCCCACACGCCCTGATGGAAAAGACAGGGAAAAAATACTCGTAATGCTGCTCACCAACTCTGTGCAAGAGTTTGGCCTTGGAGGAAGTTGTAATTGATGACATTATCCAGCAGGGCGATGTCTATACCACGAGCAGCAACATCAGTCACCAGAAGCACCATGGCTTTCCGGTGCACAAATTTCCCAATGTTGATCTTCCTGGCAGTCTGATCAAGGGCACTGTAGATGTAGGCACACTCTAAACCTTCTGACGACAGCAGCTGGACATCAGAAAAGATAAGTCAACTAAAGCTCTAGTTTTTTAAACAATATTTAACATTCTCACAAATCTATGCTACACTGTTATCTTACCTCCTTTAGGTACTCCACATGGTGTTTGGTGGCAGCAAAGACCACTGTCTGTTCCTGAGGCTTCACTACGTTCCTCAGGAGGTGGAGCAGCAGAGCCGGCTTGTCATCCACACGCAGGTGGAAGAATGACAGCTGATGGAAGTTAGAAGAAATGAAAACATGCTCAAAGCCATGGAAACATCCAGGTGACTGTAAGGACTTTTGCTTTGGGCTTTACATTTAAATCATTCAACATTTCTGGGAGAAGAATACAAAAGGTTTGAATAGCAAGTGTCTGAAGACAGAGCACCAAGTAGAAAGACCAAGACATTGACACAGAAGCTGAATTAACATAAGTTAGCATGTAGAGTAGATGCAATAATCCTGTACCGAGGTTGTAATAAATAAAGCAAAGCCTTCCATCTAATTTCTCAGATTAAACAAAAGGTAAATGAAACAAAAGCAAGTTCTGCCTTTTTACCTTCATCTGATCACTGACCTTTGAATCCACATCCAAACGAATCAGAACAGGTTCTGTCAGGCCTGGGAAAAAAGTTTGTATACACCGGTGTGATTTGGATTTGGATTGTAATTTGGATTGTAATGATTTTAATAACTACAGACCTGTATCCAACTTACCATTTTTAAGTAAAATTTTAGAAAAACTTGTTTTTACTCAGATTAATGACTTTTTGAATGATAGACAGATCACGGAGATATTTCAGTCTGGATTTAGGGTGAACCACAGCACCACAGAGACTGCTCTCCTAAAGGTTTTAAATGATCTTAGATGTAACTGGGACGCCCAAAAGCTCTGTCCTGGTGCTACTGGATCTAAGCGCAGCCTTTGATACAGTAGACCACGCTATTCTTTTAAACAGACTGAAACACATGGTGGGCCTCTCTGGTGCTGTACACAACTGGTTCACTTCCTGTCTCTCAGACAGAACTTTTATGGTGAGTATGGATACATGCTCCTCTATGATCCATAAACTGACATGTGGTGTGCCTCAAGGGTCGGTTTTAGGCCCTGTACTTTTTAATTTGTATATGCTACCTCTTGGCGGTGTCATCAGGAAGCATGGAGTGAACTTCCACAGTTACGCTGATGATACTCAGCTGTACATCTCCGTGTCCCCTGATGACACCAGACCAATGGATGCCCTTTTTAACTGTATTCTAGATATTAAATCTTGGATGGCAGAAAACTTTTTACAGCTTAACCAGGACAAAACTGAAGTTTTAATCATCGGTCCTGAGGCTCAGAGAGAGAAACTCTTGTCTAAATTACAAGCATTTTCACTATGTCCTTCGCTACAAGTGAAAATCCTGGGTGTTATTTTTTGACTCTGAGCTTGGTTTTATCCCACATATTAAACATGTAACCAAAATTGGATTTTATCATCTAAAAATATAGCCAGAGTCCGCCCTATTCTCTCTCGGCCAACACGGAGATGCTGATGCATGCTTTTATTACCAGTCGCATTGATTACTGTAATGCCCTGCTCTCTGGTCTCCCCAAAAAGAATATTTCACCTTTACAACTTTTACAAAACTCTGCAGCTCGTGTGCTGACAAAGACCAGAGGGCGGGCCCACATTACACCGGTTTCAGAATCGCTGCACTGGCTCCCGTGTGTTTCAGGATCGATTTTAAAGTTCTTTATTGGTTTTAAATGTCTTAATGGTCTTGGGCTTCTTATCTCTCAGATCTGCTTTTACCATATGAAACCTCATGGACCCTGAGGTCCTCTGGTACTGGCCTTTTGATTGTCCCTAAAGTCAGGACACATACTCACGGAGAGGCAGCTTTTCAGTGGTATGGTCCTCGCTGTGGAACAGCCTGCCGGAGGAGCTCAGGGCCGCAGAGAACGTACATGTTTTTAAGAACAGGCTCAAGACCCACCTTTTAATTTAGCTTTTACCTAACGTTTATTTATTTTATGCTTATTTATTCTATCCTGTTATTCTATTTATATTATTAATTTAGGTTTTACCTAATATTTATTGATTTTATTCTTATTCATTTTTATCTTCTTACTCTATATTTATACTCTGTCCCATTCTTATTTATTTGATCTTTTTATCCTGTATATATTCTTATTAGGTCATATCTCCAGTGTTTCCTCGGAGGGGCTCTCTGCACTGGGGCTGTGATCGACCGTGGCGGCTGGGGCTCTGTGGGTCTTCTCAGCCTGGCTGGGGGCTTCTTTGCCTCCCTCCTGCTGTGTGCCCAGCCTGGAGGCTGCGGTCTGTGACCGGCTCCCGTGCAGACGGCTCCCTGTGATAGTGTTTCCTCACCTGGCTCATGTGTGCCCAGCCCAATTTTACTTTTTAAGTGTGTGTGTGTGATTGATTGATTGATTGATTGATTGATTGATTGACTGATTGATTGGTTTACAGAATTTAATGTGGTTTTTATACAGCACCTAACTAACTGCAAATAACACATCAGACGCCATTGCTGCTGCCCTTCACTATTCCCTCTCCCATCTGGAAAACGAAGGCTTATACTTCGAAGTGCTTTTTGTTGATTACAGCTCCGCCTTCAATACAGTCATCCCTTACAAACTCACTCACAAGCTGGCAACACTCTGTGGCTGGCTACTGGACTTTTTGACTGGCAGGCCCCAGTCCGTCAGGATCGGCAACATGACTTCAGCCAGCAATATTACAAACACTGGTGTTCCACAAGGTTGCGTCCTCAGTCCCATCCTCTACACCCTGTACACCCACGACTGTGTCACCTCCAACAAAGATAACATTATTTTGAAGTTCATGGACGACGCTGCAGTGATTGGTCGCATCACTGGAGGGGACGAAGCAGCTTACAGGAGAGAGGTGGCGGTCTGGTGTCATGCTGTGAGGACAACAACCTCACCCTCAACACTGATAAGACAAAGGAGATAATAGTGGACACGAGGATGAAGAGGAGGCCTCACCAACCGCTGTTTATCCGGGGCTTGAAGTGGAGAGGGTGAGCAGCTTTAGATACCTGGGCGTCTACATCTCTGAGGACCTCACCTGGACACTGAACACCACACAGCTGGTCAAGTCCAGAGTCCAGAGGAGAGCTGCCTCCATCCTCAAAGACCCCACACACACCCAACACGGACTGTTCACACTTCTGCCCTCGAGACGAAGGTTCAGAAGTGTGAAATCCAGAACATCCAGACTCAACAACTCCTTCTTCCCCACTGCTATCAGGCTCATGGACAGCTGACCTATTTTTGAACAGTAATAATAACTTTTGCACATCAGGTCATCCTGCATATTAAGCTCATTACTCTTTTACACACATCTCTGTTTCACACTTCAATATTTTGTCTTCTTTTTTTGTCTTCATTTATTTATTTTTACTATTTGTATTTTATATGTTCTATTTCTATTGTATATATTAATCAGCATCTGTGTGTGGACAGCAAAGAAAGAATTTCATTGCACAGAGAAATGCCTTTTTGTTCTTTGGACATATGACAATAAACACTTTGAATTTTGAATCTTGAAATTAAGCACCTAATATCTGTATTTTCCCAATTTGATAAGACATATTTCAGTACTCCAAAACACTTTTATTAGACTGCCAACATGCTTACAAGTAGTAAATCCAGGTTAGTGGATCATAATTAAACATAACTCTGTGGCAAACGCAGAGTTCAACAGGCCATCAAGGAAGAAGTGACGTGCATTTCTGCAGCGTAAAGATGCACAAATCATTGTCTCCTTAATCTACAGTCACACAAAGCGCCAGAAAAATCTTTGGTGATGTTCTCAGGTGATTCTGACGCTTACTTCCTCTTGATGTCCTCCACACCATCAACCCTCTGTCCTCCTCACAGCTTCTTCCTCAGCTTGCCTTTCTTATGGCCACCCCTTCCAAAACCTGACTTTTCACTTCTCCGAGCCACTTTTTGTTCTTGGAGCGGAGCTTGCTCATCCCCCGCCCTGCAGGAACTGGTGCTTCTGCTTTTTCTTGCGCTGCTTCATGATCTGATCCTTTGTTTTCAGCTCCGGCGTCCTTTGTGGTCACCGGAGCTCTGTACGTTGGACCTCGTCGGCCACGGCCACGACCTGGGAGAGGCACGACACAACAAAGAGGTTGGAGGTTATAGCTTGCATGGCTGGAAGAGGGCTCTAAGTATTTACTTTTAGACTTGAGTTAAAACATGGTGGCTGATGGTCTATATTTAACAGGCAGACGTGTTTGTGCTATTCATTTTGATGCCGTCCTACCTCTTGCTGGCTTCCTGCCTCCTCCGCCTGTTTCTCCGTCTGATCCAGATCCTGTATCATCAATCTTGTATTTTTCTTCCACTCCTCATAACTGACATGTTGTCAAGTGATACAACATCTTCACAATACAGCTTAACATTGTCATAGGAGTAGAGAAGAGGTCATTAAGAGCAGCACACAGAGAAGCTTTTGTTGGAAGGATACAAGTTCTTCCTGTTCTTCTTGTTACTGATAACCTGACCGCTGTCTGTTTTGATCTTCTTCTTCTGGTCTTCTTTTCCCGTTTCTCTCACAAAACGCTTCTTCTTACGGTCCCTAATAAAACAAAGGGGGGAAAAAGACTTTAAATTATAGTTTTAAATGACCATTTTATGGATATTGAGTCAAACATAGGAAATTTGTACCATTTCATCATTTTTTTCTGCTGGTTAAGGCGATCGCCTTCATCTCCCATGAGATCAAGGACAGCTGAAGAGGCCTGCTGTTCAAAAGCACTGCCCTCTCCACCGAGACTCAACCTGTCGACGCGTAACACAGGACAAAACAGCATAAAACACAAAGCCATTCACATTTTTTTAAAGAAATAGATGCAACAGTTTAATGCCTCACCCTCTCTCAGAGTCAAAGTCTTTAGGTCTGTAAGGGATATAATACTCTTCATCTTTGCCCGACTGCCTTTTTTTTTTTCTTGGTCTTTGGTCGTTCTTCACCATCTTCCTGCTGACCTCTTCTTTTACCACCTACCACCTCTGAAAACACCCCTGGTGGAAATGGAAAGAATTACATGGTACAAAGTGACAAAACATGATACAGAGATCCTACTATCTTCCTCTTCTAGTTTGTATACAACATCAGCTACATCAAAACTGCATTTTATTTTGCTTCATCTCCATCAGACAGCACAAACAACTTTCTCTTTTTGACTCAAATATTGGTTTTGAATGAAAATGATGAAACAATCCTGGGTGTTTATTCAACTTGTGAGCAGGTTTTCTAATCCACCGTACTATTATTATTGACACTAGTACATGTTCTTGCTGCTGGCGAACTAATACACTTAAGAACATAAAGCAAAGCAAAAAAGTGAAAAGTAGGTCTTGCCTATATAAATAAACATAAGACAATTGTGAGACTTTGACATAGTAACATCTGCAGTAATATTTACACCTCTGATGACATCTCACAAGGGTTAGCTTTATTTTGAAACCAAGATTGTTTACACAAAGTTTGTAATTGCAGAGAAATACTCCATTTATTTTGTTCATTTCATTTTCGAGCAGGAAGCTCACCTTTTTGTTATACCCTTTAGATGAATAGAGAGTTTTTAATTAAATACATATTCTTTAAATAATGTTCCTCTTATAAAAAGTAGGATAATTAAAATTTTTTTTTAAATAAAACAGAAAAATGTCTGTTTTTCTGTTGTCTGTTATATAACATTAGGTATGTTCGTGGCAATTAATTTCTTAATCAGCTAAACAGGTCATTTAAGAAACAGTCAAATATTAAGTTAAATTTGAAAACAGTTTAAAAAAATATCCCCATTCCAAAATTTCACACGACAATCTCATTGGCTCACGGAGTGATGATGTCACAAGGTCGCCTTAAGAACCTTTAATCCTTTGAAGTTTTTTCCATAAATAGGGGTGAGACACAGCTATTCTTAGTTCGTTTCTTCGCAGCATTTGTGTTTGCAGCCTTCAAACGTTCACCACAGAAAGTTTTGGAAAGCTTTTCAGAGTCGTCGTGTACAACCTTCAACATGTACCCAACAAGACACCAACCAAAACAAAATGAACACGCCGCTTCTCCTTCCTGGCGTGGCCAGCCAATTTCCCCAAGTGACCTCTTATCCATCCAAAGGGCATTACATGACAGTAGGAAGGAAAACTACCACCTCCAGAATAAAATTCAAAAAATTGAAGAAGAGAAACTTCAACTGGAGGAGAAGTGTAGACAGATGGAAGCGCAAAATAAAAACCTGGAGGAAAGACAACAACGCCAGCCCGACATAGAAATTATTAATGAGGGCTGGGGAATCAGGTTTGGACAAGCCCGAGAGCAGATCGTCTTCCTGATTAAAGAAAACAAGCAAAAGACGGCGGAACTAAAGGAGATGTCCAACCAGCTTCAAGACAGCAAAGCTACTGTTGAGAAGACAGAATGGGATCTCCAATATATGGACCAAATGAATCAGCTGCTCCAAACAAAGTTCGATGAAGCTGTGAAAAAAAAAAAAAATCCTCCAACAGAAGGAAGAACAGGAGACAAAGCAAATAGACTTGCAGCACAAACTCAAAGTCACGGAGGAAAAATACAGAATGCTGAAAGAAAAGTTGGATGAAACAGTGCGCCAAAATAAAGTCCTTCTTCAAGAGAAAGTGCAACAGCAAGAAACATTGAAAGAAGAGAAACGTACTGTCAAAGACTTTGAGGGTAAAAATCTAAAACTGCAACAGTTTTGTAATGAACTGAAAGACAAAACAGGTGAACTAGAAGGGGAAAAGGAAAAACTGGACAAAAGATGCTCACAGATGCAGAAAAGGATTGATCACATGGCAAGAAACAACTCAGAGCTCACTAAGGGGATATTGTTGAATACAACAACTTGAAGCGCAAACACACTGAAATGCAGGCGCAAAAGCAACACCAAGACAAAATACATGACGACCTGCAGCGTACTCTCCAAGACATCCACAGAAGAAATGAGGAGTTAGAAGACATGTACAAAGAAGTACAAGAGAGAAATGCAGACATGCACAAGGACAAGCTAATGCAGGAGGCAACATCCAAAGAACTCAAAGAAAAGCTTGAAGAAAAACAAGCAACATTAGAAGAGGTGGAGCAAACATGCAAGAAACTTGACAAGCAAAACGCGAAACAATCGATCAGTTGAGAACCCTCATCCTGGAGAAAAAAGGCGCTTGTGGAAAAGTCCATGAAAAAGAAGAAAAAATGCTTCCGCTTGCCCTGGAGGAGGGACTCTGCTGCTTCACCTGATGTAGCCTCGTCTTGCTCCACCTCTGTCCTTCCCCCAACCAGTCCCGGCAGTTGACTGTCCCTCCTGAGCCTGGTTCTGCCGGAGGTTTCTGCCCGTTTAAAGGCAGTTTTTTTCCCCCACTGTCGCCTAGTGCTTGCTCAGAGGGGATTGTTGGGGTTTCTCTCTTTACCTTGTTTCATTAGTTACTTGTTTAACATTTTTGTTCTTACTTCATTTTACCTTGTTTCATTAGTTACTTGTTTAACATTTTTGTTCTTACTTCATTTTACCTTGTTTCATTATTTACTTGTTTAACATTTTTGTTCTTACTTCATTTTACCTTGTTTCATTAGTTACTTGTTTAACATTTTTGTTCTTACTTCATTTTACCTTGTTTCATTAGTTACTTGTTTAACATTTTTGTTCTTACTTCGTTTTACCTTGTTTCATTATTTACTTGTTTAACTTTTTTTGACTTGCTTGTTTATAATAAACCAATTGAATTTATCTTTTGAGTATTTTTCGTCTAATCTTTACAGAACTTTTCAAAACATTCATATCTGTCGCTTATTTTCTTCTTGAAACCTCATAAATGGTGAAGGAAAACCCTGGAACATGGTTTGAAACACTGAAATTGTTTCAGCTCAAGCCGCCAAAGTCATACGTGTGTGTGTGTGTGTGTGTGTGTGTGTGTGTGTGTGTGTGTGTGTGTGTGTGTGTGTGTGTGTGTGTGTCACATGTGACACGGTGTCACTGATTAGGTCATCATGTTTAGGCTCATTCACTCGAAAAATTATTTAGGCCAAATCTTTAAAACTGTATCATTGCATACACATTTTCAATTCATTTCAATTGCACAAATGCAGAAATAATTATTTGCAGTATCTTATCTCATTTATTATGAGAACGTCATGCCTGATCATTTGCACCCACACCATCAAAAATGGGGGCAAAAGGGAGGAGATCGCATTTAATCGGTTATAACAAGAGGTCAGAAATATAAGTGCTGCAGAAACCTCTGAATCTCAGCTAAAAGCTCATGTAAACCATTTCTACAATCACAAAACAAATCAAAGTCACCAAACAGTTAAAAGAGCAGTTATGTCACCATGAATCTGTGGACAGGTAATATCCATATTTTGATTTATGATTTCCTGGAGTTCAATGTGTGTGCTTAATCCTTTATGAAACTGATCTGAACCTGCAACTACAACGATCCAGGGAGGAAAGAAAGAAACAATACTTCACCCAGGCTTACATTTAGATCACTCTCCTCCTTTTCTGTGATGTCACAGTCAGCAGTAGTGGTGGGGTTGATTGGCTGCTGCAGCCTGCTTTCTGCAGCTCGGTCCTCTCTCTGCTTGCTGAATTTGTCCACTAGCCGAGTGTCTTTAGAGCGTTTGGCACGCATCACCTCACTGGCTGGTGTTTTACTACGTTTTTAACCCGTCTGATGGACTCCGGCGAGGGGTTTGGCCACGACTTGAGGTACTGCTTGTAGGCGTTCTCTGAGACACGGAGCAGATTTTGCAGGTCCAGCGAGTTTTCATGAGACGTGATCACATGAGCACTTTCATCATCCAAGATCCTCTGAGGGACTCGACCAAACACACCTTCTGAATCTGGAGTACGAAAAGAAATGCAGACATTTCAATACAGTGACAGATAAAAAGAGCACTAAATAAAGTTTATTAGCAACCTCAAATGTGTAGCACATCAGTTAAACTGTTCATCTGACAGGCATGCAGTAGAGTCTACCTTGTGTGTGTTCAGGTGAAGCAAACTGAACTGGTCGCCCTAGGAAGAGGTGGAGGTCATAGACATAAGGCATTTCATCAGGACAAATCAGACTATAGGCTGTGCCACTTCGGCCCGCTCGTCCCACACGCCCTGATGGAAAAGACAGGGGAAAAAATACTCGTAATGCTGCTCACCAACTCTGTGCAAGAGTTTGGCCTTGGAGGGGAAGTTGTAATTGATGACATTATCCAGCAGGGCGATGTCTATACCACGAGCAGCAACATCAGTCACCAGAAGCACCATGGCTTTCCGGTGCACAAATTTCCCAATGTTGATCTTCCTGGCAGTCTGATCAAGGGCACTGTAGATGTAGGCACACTCTAAACCTTCTGACGACAGCAGCTGGACATCAGAAAAAGATAAGTCAACTAAAGCTCTAGTTTTTTAAACAATATTTAACATTCTCACAAATCTATGCTACACTGTTATCTTACCTCCTTTAGGTACTCCACATGGTGTTTGGTGGCAGCAAAGACCACTGTCTGTTCCTGAGGCTTCACTACGTTCCTCAGGAGGTGGAGCAGCAGAGCCGGCTTGTCCACCACACGCAGGTGGAAGAATGACAGCTGATGGAAGTTAGAAGAAATGAAAACATGCTCAAAGCCATGGAAACATCCAGGTGACTGTAAGGACTTTTGCTTTGGGCTTTACATTTAAATCATTCAACATTTCTGGGAGAAGAATACAAAAGGTTTGAATAGCAAGTGTCTGAAGACAGAGCACCAAGTAGAAAGACCAAGACATTGACACAGAAGCTGAATTAACATAAGTTAGCATGTAGAGTAGATGCAATAATCCTGTACCGAGGTTGTAATAAATAAAGCAAAGCCTTCCATCTAATTTCTCAGATTAAACAAAAGGTAAATGAAACAAAAGCAAGTTCTGCCTTTTTACCTTCATCTGATCACTGACCTTTGAATCCACATCCAAACGAATCAGAACAGGTTCTGTCAGGCCTGGGAAAAAAGTTTGTATACACCGGTGTGAATATAATTAGGATTATTTGCCTTTAGATGCTAAAAAAATACGGAAGCTAAGTTGAATGAATATGTTTTATGATGAGAAAATAAGACAGAAAATCTTTGAGAAACTACACCGTGGAGGGTTAATTTATTAGATTAACCCAATGTGTAAAGAAAACATTACTTCTTTAGTTATAAACAGCATTTCATAAAACAGACTGGAACATATATTTGGGATAAAAGCAACTGCACTACCCTAGTTTTAATCATATTTACCAGATAAATTCCAGTTTTTTTACCACATAAAACCAAACAATTTTCTGTTTTTGTTCGGTACTTAATATTGGTTTCTCAACAAAGGACTGCAAAATTTTAATAACACGCTGATTAAGTTTGCCCAGTGACACACGTTTGTGAGCTTTATTTTAATGGTTCTTTTAATACAAAAATGAACATTTTATTTAATTCTAAAAGTCTCTTTTTGCATGTAAGTGCATGAATGGCTTTTATGCCCCGTTATATCTATCATGTGCTGATTGTGAGTTCAATGGACAAGATAAATTCCACAGGATGTACATGCTTATCGTACATGTAATTATACAGCTACAGATACAATGAATAATAATATCTGTAAATACATCTATGGTTCATTTTGTAGAATATGATCATGTTCCAAAGCCCAAATAAATATTTGTAGATGTGTGTGCATGTAAAAAAAAAAAAAAAAAAAATAGACAATCGCTTATATTTTCTTCATATTGCATAATCACGTTTCTACATGCTACATTCACTATAGAAATATAATACATTTTATTTGAGTTATTGGTTTAGCTAGATTTTATATTGTATGCACTGCTTTAGTTGGTAAATTATATGTAGCCTTATTTTCTCTCTCTCTCTCTCTCTCTCTCTTAACAAGTAACTGAGGCTTAAGGTTATACTAACAAATTAAAATGCATTCAGGATTTAAATCACAACATGAGTACCAGGTTCAGTTTGGGCCTCTGTTATAAAAAGTACATTAAACACAAAGATCTGCTTACTTTACCCACAGAAAGATAAGTTGATGCGTTTTATGAACCTGTGTGATATAAAGAGCACACTACTGGGAATTATGACAGTGCTCCATCTCCATGGTTACTCTGTTGTGTTTGCACCCAGTAGCGGTTTTTGATAAGGGCGACATGGGCGGTTGCCCAGGGCGACATCACGGGCATCGGCAAAAGAAAAAAAAGTTGCTCGTATTCATGCTGCCCGACATCATGCCAGCGCATTTTGGGGATGTCATAGGCACCGACCGGTTTTCTATCGCCCATTTGCTGGGAGTAAGGGCCCCCTCCGTTTGCGAGGTGCGCCTGCTGCTTGCGGCACAGGGAGGAGAGGGGCGGGGCGACGGGGGATTGTCTGGCTGGCTGGAGCGGCATCTAATAACCAACTCGCAAAATAAAACAAAATAAAAACAAACCAACAAACACGAAAACACCAGACATTATGATACAGACAGACTTAAGTCTCACACACAACCTGTCGACAGGGGAGGGGGGCCGGCTGCTTCCAAATAGAGCACATTTCATTCATAATGTTGTAAATCCAAGCCCATTCATGATTTTAATCCTGGGTTGTGCGAAATACCAGAAATAAACCCTAGACAAAGTGAATCTGTGAACTAAGGTGTAGATTTATTAAGTTATGTTGTGGTGATCCTCGGGTTGGGGGATGGGTGTTCATACTGGAGTGCAAAATTAAAACCAATGGAAGATGGACAAGAAAAGTTCAAAACCATCAGGTGCTTAGTTTAAAAAAAAGAGAGAGAAAAGAAGAGGAGAAACGAGCAAAAGATACAGGTAACCAGATGTGTCATTGGATAATGGCAGGTCATGTATCCTGAAACAATCAGAATCACAATCAGAATACTTTATTAATCCCTAAGGAAATTATGTGGGTTACAGTTGCTCCAAGAAGAAATTGTAAAAATAGTAACAGTAACAGACTAAACTCCAAACAATACATTATATTACAGATTTTACACATTTAAGAAATAGCACTAATATATACAGATCACTCAATTATAAATATCAAGGATTAACAGAGGTAATTATAAATAAATATCAAGAAAATTGACAAGAATATTACAGAATAGAAAAGAGCGTGTATAAAAAGGGTGCAAGTGTATTAGATGGAGGAGTTGTACAGGGAGATGGCCACAGGCAGGAATGATTTCCTGTGTCGTTCAGTGGTGCTTTTTGGTAATCTCAGTCTCTCACTGAACGTGCTCCTGTGAGTAGCCAGCAAAAATGGGTAATGCGTTGCTGTAATCCGATTACTTTTTTCAAGTAACGAGTAGGGTAAGGGATTACTATTGCAAAAAAGGTAATTAGATTACTATTACTTTCCTCTAAGAACGCTGCGTTACTAAAACCGTGATTTTTTAAGAGAGTGTCTCATGACAATGATGTAAGTGTGAGTGCGACGTTCGTGGCAACAGCTGTGTGCAGATCAACAATGGATAATATATGGAGTGTGGGAGAAATTCACAAACAAACTCGCGGATTCTTCCACTGACGGCTGCGGCACACCTGCACCAGGGCAAACATCCGCCTGCTATACAGGTGAAAATAGAGCAACAGGACCGCTGAGTCTTTGATTTTATTTATTTTCTGTTGTGTTTCACTTGCATTTATTTGAAAGACTGAGTGTAAACACAAAAAAATATTTTATTTTATGTGCTGGAATGTGCAGAAAATAGGTTTAAATGTTAAACAAATTTCTTCCAGCCAGAGAATGTTGCATATAATTTAATTTTTGCTTGATGTATAAAGTTAAAAGATTAAAACTAATAAAACAAGTTTTAAAAAGAGACTTTTCCATTTGATTAAATTTTGTATGATAGATTATGCAGAAAAAGTAGAATTGGGCTGAAAGATCTATTGCTTTATTACCTATTCAGGTTGTAAATCGTGTTTTTAAAAAGTAACTAAGTAACTTAGTAATTAATTACTTTTGAAAATAAGTAACCAGTAAAGTAACGGGATTACTTTTGGGGGGAAGTAATCAGTAATTAGTTAATGATTACTTTTTTCAAGTAACTTGACCAACACTGGTAGCCAGCATGTCATGGAATGGGTGGGAGGTATTATCCATGATTGTCCTTATCTTGGACAACATTCGTTTCTCAGACACCACCCTAATGGAGTCCAGCTCCACCCCCACAACATTACGGGCCTTGTGGATCAGTTTATTTAGTCTGTTGGCATCTGTGACCCTCAACCTGCTGCCCCAGCATGCAACAGCATAGAGGATAGCACGGGCCACAACAGGGATACAACAAGATAACATTAATTAGTAGGGATAGTGAAAACTTCTGTTTACGTTTGTTAGCCACTTGGCTTTGATAGCAAACAGTAGACACTGATGTAGCTTACTGAATCTTTTGGACCGTGTTCAGCACAATAATAATTAGTCAGTGTCAATTGTTGATTTGTCCTATTCTGATTGTATTAGTCGTTTGCTGTTTGTTAGGGGGGGGCGCCAGAGGAAGTGTTTGCCCAGGGCGCCAAACAGCCTAGGACCGCCACTGGCCAGCGGTCTGTCCTTTAGGTGGCGCCCTGTGGTCTGGTAATACTCTGACGTTTTGCCCCCTTTGAAAATGTGGCTAGAACGGTGTAGCAGGGTAAGAGTGGCCATTGACATGCAGACACATGAACTCACATGTGTCTGTGTTAGGTTGATTTTGATAATAGTTGCCATTGTTGTACTTAAATCTGTAAACCTTGCCTTAAACTGCATGTTTAGATATTCTTCTGTTCCTCCCCTACACATCTAGGATGTGGGGGAGGCAATTAGTTATAGTGTTTAACTGCAGGCACATCCTATGTGAAAGTTCTGTCCTTATTTAGTGAGGATGTTTACTTCTTCCATTTATGACCATGCCTATGCGTGTGTATGGTTAGACCAGGGGTCGGCAACAAGTTCTGTTAAGTATTTCACTATAAGCAAAGTCATGTCCAAGTGACGAGATGACGTCAGAGAGGTGCGTGCCTGCGTGCACGAGATTGTTATCGTTTTTTTTCTTGTGAGCATGCGCAATAAACGGCCAGTGTGGTTCCCAGGCCAAAATGGAAGATGGCTATCGTTATTTTCTCTCCGTGAATATTAAGCCACTAAAGAGTGCAAGCTAGCCACTTTGGAGAAGGTTTACACGCAAGACTGCTGTAGTAATGTCTACCGCTACAGGTTATGGGCCCAGTCATACCAGCCAAAGGTGGTTTAAGCTTTTATTCGACGGCGATGAGAAAAACTACGAGCTCTGGGAAACGCGGTTCCTCGCGCACATGGAGTTGCGCGGCCTCGGTGCTGTCCTGCAGCAGGAAGCAGAGGACGACGAGGATGCCCGCGCCGAAGACGAAGCGAAGAACGGGGAAGCATACGCAGAGCTGGTACAGTGCTTGGATGACAAGAGTTTGTCACTGGTCATGAGAGATGCAAGAAATAACGGAAGAAAAGCGCTGGAGATTCTCCGCGAGCACTATGCAGGAAAAGACAAACCACGTGTCGTAAGTTTATACTGTGAACTGTCCTCCCTCCAGATGACTAGTAAAGAAACAGTAACTGACTATATTATCAGAGCAGAGACTATATTCACGTCATTAAGAAGAGCTGATGAAAATATAAGTGATGGACTCCAGATAGCCATGGTAGTAAAAGGGCTACCTGATTCATATAAACCCTTTGTCGTGCACATCACTCAGACAAATGACACGGTAACGTTCAGCGAGTTTAAAACAAAACTGCGGAGTTACGAGAGTACCGAAAGATACGGGAGGAGTGACGTGAGTGTAGAGGAGGACAACGTGATGAAGACCATCGGCGGGACAAGGTCGCGGGGAAGACAGAGAGGAAAGAAAGTGGACATGGCTACTATCGAGTGCTACACCTGTGGTAAAAAGGGACACATGGCCAGGACTTGTCTTGCAGATCCCCAGTTAAAGAGAGAGGAGCAAAACTGGGGCACACCACAACGAGGAAGAGGACGCGGTCGTGGACGAGGACGTGACTACATGAATAAAGCAGAGGAAGAGGCTACATCCTTTTGTTTCTTTAAAATGAGTGACTGTCCTATGCAACAAGAAAAGAAAAGTCTTTTAGTAGACTGCGGTGCCACCACACACATGATTAACGACGCCACAAAGTTCAAGACAGTGGACAAGAACTTCAAACCAGAGAACCACGTGATCGAACTTGCAGATGGAACCAAGGTGAAAGGAATGGCGAAGATGAGGGGCGACGCAGAGATCTACATCCTGGACAGCGAGGGACGGCAGGTGAAAACAAGGCTGAAGCAAGCACTCTTCGTCCCATCGTTTCCTCAGAACATTTTCTCAGTTAAAGCAGCAACAGCCAACGGAGCGAACTCCATTTCAAGAATGGGGATAACTGGTTATTCCACAAAAAATGGAACCAAATTTGAGGTGAAGGTGTACGGTAGGCTGTATTACCTGAACACTGTAGAAAATGAAAATGTTGATGAGATATATGGTTGTCATGATATTCAGACCTGGCACAGAATACTTGGTCATTGTAACCTAGATGATGTTGCAAAACTTGAAAAGGTGGTTAAAGGCATGACCATAAAAGGAAAACAGGAAGGGTCCAACCAAAACTGTGAAGTTTGCATACAGGGAAAATTCACACAAAACAGAAACAGACAGGCAGATGCTAAAGCTAAAACTATACTGGAGCTAGTACACACAGATTTATGTGGCCCTATAGAGCCAGTAGGCAAAGATGGGTACAAGTATGCGATAACATTTACTGATGATTACAGTGGAATGATTTTTCCGTACTTTATAAAAGCAAAGAGTGGCACAACAAAAGCTACAGAAAAGTTCATTGCAGATGTAGCTCCATATGGAAAGATAAAATGTATAAGATCCGACAATGGTACAGAGTTTACCGGGCAACTGTTCCAAACTTTACTCAGGAGTAATGGGATAAGGCACGAGACTAGTGCACCCTACTCACCACACCAGAACGGAACTGCAGAAAGAGGTTGGAGAACCTTATTTGAGATGTCACGATGCATGCTGTTGGAGAGCAAACTCCCAAAGCATTTATGGACGTATGCTGTGCAAACAGCTGCCCAAATCCGCAACAGATGTTACAGTAGGCGACTGGAACAGACTCCTTACTGTGTATTCACTGGAAAACACCTGACCTATCAAACATGAAGGTATTCGGTTCTGAGTGCTACGTGTACAAACAGGATAAAAAGAAACTGGACTCTAGATGTGAAAAGGGAATTTTCCTAGGCTATGACAAATATAGCCCAGCCTACAATGTCTACTATCCTGAAGTAGGAAAGATCCAAAAACACAGGCTGATAAAATGTCTTACTAAAAGTAGTGCAGACAGTCAGACACAAACAGATTTTGACGTCAGAAATGTTTTTGAGATCCACAAAAATACACCACCAAACATGGTTGACCAAAATGAAGTAGAACCAAAGGCGAGTGTAGAACCAAACCTAGATGAGTTTACAGGGGCAGATTCAACAGAAAGTACTCAGGAAGGAGAAGAAGTGAGGTATCCTACAAGACAGAGAAAAGCTCCAGAGTATTTAAAGGATTATCAATGCAAAACTGAGTGTGACAAGGATGATGATGAAGGTGTAGACTATTTCTATAAAGTGGCTTATGGGGTGCCAATAACATTCAAAGAAGCCATGGACTCTAAAAAATCAAAAATGTGGAAAAATGCCATGAGAGAGGAAATGAACTCTTTAAAGGAAAATGAGACTTTTATTTTGATGCCACTGCCAGAAGGTAAACAAGCAGTGGGAGGCCGTTGGGTGTATGCAGTAAAGGAAAGCCCAGATGGATCTGAGACTTACAAAGCAAGGTATGTTGCAAAAGGATATGGACAAAAGAAGGGATTGACTATAAAGAGACTTTTTCACCAACAGCGAGTATGACGTCTGTTCGAGCTTTGATGCAGGTGGCGGTGCAGGAAGACCTCACACTGCACCAAATGGACGTAAAGACTGCTTATCTCCACGCTCCGATGGACTGTGAAGTTTATGTGGAGCAACCAGAAGGTTTTGAGGTAAAATCCAAGACAGGAGAACACTTAGTGTGTAAACTGAACAAGTCACTGTATGGTTTAAAACAGTCGGGACGTAACTGGAACTTGTTACTGCACGATTACCTTGAAGAGAATGGTTTTGTCCAGAATGATGCTGATCATTGTGTCTACAACAGAGGTTCTGAGAGTGGGAAGGTCATTCTATTAGTGTGGGTAGATGACTTGATCATAGCAGCAAGTGACAACACCTTACTCAGGGATGTGAAAGAGATGTTAAAGAAAAGGTTCAAGATGAAAGACATGGGTCCACTTAAACATTTTCTAGGCATCGATTTTTCACAGGATGAGGGAGAGATTAAAATGACTCAAAAAGACATATTGAAAAGGTGCTGACAGAATTGGGGATGTCCGATTGTAAACCGAGATTCACGCCAGGCGAGCAAAAAAGTTAAGTTTTGACAGTGAAGGAGAGATCATTGATCCTACAGGGTATAGAGAGATGGTGGGAAGCTTGATTTACATTATGACATGCACCAGACCCGATCTAAGCTGGATCGTTAGTAAATTATCACAACATCTTGCGGAACCAAAACAACAGCACTGGTCTGCAGCAAAACATCTATTGAGATATTTGAAGGGTACTAGAGACCAAGAGCTTCACTATCACAAAAGTGAGAAGGGTCTAAAGCTTGAAGGGTACAGTGATGCTGACTGGGCGTCAGATAAAGATGACAGGAGGAGCACAACTGGGTACTGTTTTAGTCTAACTGAAAATGGTCCAGTTATATCCTGGAAAAGCAGAAAACAGTCAACAGTAGCTCTATCTACGTGTGAGGCAGAGTATATGGCGCTGGCTGCTGCTACCCAAGAAAGTATGTATCTTGTACAACTACTTAGAGGAGTAGATAGTAGAGAGCATGTACCTGTTAAGATATATGAAGACAACCAGGGGGCGATAGCTTTATCAAAGAACCCGGTATGCACACAGAGGAGCAAACACATAGATATAAAGTTTCACTTTGTTCGATCTGCGCACACTGAGGGAAAGATATCTATTGAGTACTGCCCTACTGAAAATATGATAGCTGATGTTCTTACTAAGTCAGTGACAAAGGTCAAGTTCGAGAGTTTCAAGGAGTATCTATTTGGAAAATAAAATGGATCAGCACAGAGAATCCTAAAAAAAAATGAACAAAGGAGCGATGCAAAGTTTTTTTTTTGAGTATGGCCAGTATTGAAAAATATATCTGTATATTTTTTTTTTGTTTGTTCTATTTTCTATTACAGAGAACAACGAACATGTCTTTGAGTGGGAGTGTTAAGTATTTCACTATAAGCAAAGTCATGTCCAAGTGACGAGATGACGTCAGAGAGGTGCGTGCCTGCGTGCACGAGATTGTTATCGTTTTTTTTCTTGTGAGCATGCGCAATAAACGGCCAGTGTGGTTCCCAGGCCAAAATGGAAGATGGCTATCGTTATTTTCTCTCCGTGAATATTAAGCCACTAAAGAGTGCAAGCTAGCCACTTTGGAGAAGGTTTACACGCAAGACTGCTGTAGTAATGTCTACCGCTACAAGTTCTTTTTAACTCATAGTTCTAAATTGGAAGATTATTGTGATATTGAAATATAAAAATAAAATTATATTCTATTATTTTTCATCGCTCAAAATAAGAGTCACACTCATGAAGCCGGTATACCCGCCCGAAACGCCGTGCATTTATCGAGACTTTCAACCCCAGGTAGGCCAATTATGGATCTTCGGATCCACATTATGTCAGCAGCTGTTCTCCACCGTGAACTATGTTAAAGACGAACACCGTTCACGCCTGACAGATGACAGCTTACAGTCCTGCGTAAACTGACTTCGTATAGCCCCGATTTGCGGACTCTGTGCGCAGCAGAGGTTCAGGAGCAGAAGTCCCATTGTAAACAAATCACGGCAGACCCGACGATGTTTCCATGAGCATGCTTTTGAGCATCTCTTTATTGAGCACTTTTCACACACGGTTGCTGTACGCATACAGCCAGCTGTAGCTTTTCAGCTCACAGCCCGACATACACCACCAACAACACAACAGCACAGATAGCACAGACGTTAAGGCAGCGAGGCGTGATTGCGGGTGTCGCTCAGGTGCGCCGCGCCTCCCAGCGGCGCTGCAAACCACGCCCGCCGCACGCGCATTAACCAGGTAAAATACATATTTAGGCAGAATTTTGCAAATATCTATTTTTCATTTTTCAGCAGCATAGTGCTTTTTTCCAATTATTTTTTAAGAGTCAGGTCAATGCTCCAACAGCCCAAAGGCATATAAGGGTGGGTGACAACAGTTTTTGTTTGCTACATGGATCATTTTAGTTCAGGTTGGTGTCTTTCCTTTTGTTATATTTCTTTAAGAGTTCAAAATGTGTTGATTACATAAATATAATTTAATTTTCTCTGTAGCACTTCATGGATTTCATAAGCAGCACACCTTAGTTGTTCACACAAAGCATGAAGATAAAAAACAATATATACAGTGTTATCTTCATTTTAGATGTCAAAAAATATTTGCGGCTCCCAGTGTTTTCTTTTGCGTGGAAACCGGGTCCAAATGGCTCTTTGGGTGTAAAAGGTTGCAGACCCCTGGGTTAGACCGTTACAGGGGTTAAGCCATATACAGGATGAGGGGACATGATCCTTTGTGATCGGCAGGAAGACACACACACACACACACACACACACACACACACACACACACACACACACACACGTGCTCGCACATGCATATACACACACACTCAGTGCCTTAGTTTATTGACGCACCACAGGGGGTTTGTTTGTGAAACTGTTTCACAGAATAAAAGGCTGCAGGGGAGGCTGGTTCTTTGGAGTCGTCTGAGGTCGAGGGCAGAGGTTCTGCCGACCAGACTCCCCTTGCTAGCCAGTAAAAACCGGTTAAGCTGTTTGTCTTGCTTTCTTCACTGGTGATAATTCTCTGAACCAGCAGGCCTGTTAGCGCAGACCCAACAGTCTGCATGAACAGATTGGGTGTATAACTCCCTGTAATTTCCTCATTATTGACAAAACCAACTACAACAAACTTTGGTAAGGTTCCTATAAATACATGGTCTTGCAAAGAAATGTTTTTAAACACACTATTGGGTATCTAGCGTTAGCATGTTGTAGAGCTTTGCTGTGTGCCAACCTGACAGTAGGTGATACGCTCACCTTTTTTGTAAACAAGCTTGCTGACACAAAATGCCACAATTCTAAACAGACTGTGAAATATTCCTCCTAAACCGTTACAGTACTGTGTCACAGGATGGAACTGGCATGTTTTAACCTGGGTGTTTTGTTATCATTTTTCTTGTGTTGCTGTGTTTTATTATTTTTAATCTTTTAATAATAATGTGCAGTGTTTTATTCTTATGGTTTTATTGTATGTTTTTATTGTATATATTTGTTAACTTGTCCTGGAGAGACTCTGCCCCTTCTTGATTACTAACCTGACACACCTGAGAGGTCAGGACTGCGAGAATGACCAATCAGGGTTTTTCTTTCAGCCACCATAGGCCAATAGGAGAGCCTGACGGGATGGAAGATGGTGAGAGCGTGAGAGGCAGAGATATGGCGTGGTAGCTGGTGGTCTGTGGCTGTCGCGGAGAGCGTCATGGAAGCATGGATATAGGCAGCCTGGCGAGGCACGCGTCGAAGGTGAACGAGACGGAGGACTGTGTTGGTGTCGGAGGGGAAGCAGTGCAGTGGAGAGAGGAGACCACGGCAAAGTGCTCGGGGAGGAAGAGAGGACTGTGTTAATGCTAGAGGGGAAGTAGCTCAACGCTGAGAAGAGACCACAGCAGGGGATTAAGAAGCAGTGCCCTATCCCCTCCCACGGCGAGACCATAGCTACGCATGCGAAACACAGCAAAGCGGCGGGCAGAGTTAAGAGCTCTGCCCATCTGGGGTAAGTCCCGAGCAGTTCCATGTTTGAAGAAACCCTGGTGATATAAAAGAAGAGGTGGACAGGACGACCGAGGATGCTGCTGGTTTTCGCCCCGTTTGGGGTCTAGTGGATTTTAATGTTGCGGCTGAGGCCATTGGACTTTATAGTATTGTTTTTATGTCTTTAACTTTGTTTTCCCTGGCCAGAGGTGTTTTAATTGCTTTTAAGTCTTCTTCTGTTAAATAAATTATTTTTGAATACACTGTTATATTTTTCTATTGCCTTGGCTCCGAAACTGCTCTGTCCGTTCTTTGAAGGCTATCAAAAAAGCTATCACTTACTTTCTTCTGACCTAAATGAGGCCATCGGAGCCGCTTCACTAGTGCTAACTTTTTCCAATCCACTTTTTTCTGTATTATTAATATTTTTTTTCAATTTTAAAGGTTTTGTATTTATCACATGTTGTCTCTGGCTCATAAAATGTGCCTTTCACTACTTCGCCTGTGAGATCCACTAGTTTGTATATGGGAGGGTCTCTTCCTAAACTTTCTTTTTATAGTAAAGAACTCATCTCTGTAGGTCTGCTGATAACTCTTTCGGAACACAACATGCATTTTATATATTCTCACTGTATAACCTACATTAAATTTCTGCAGGTTTCACCTTTGTATAATGTGTTAGACTTTTACTCATTATCTTTGTTCACCTCGGCAGGAGTCATTTTGATAGATCTGTAAGGGCTTAAGTTGTAGTCATAAATATTTGGTACTTCTAAATCAGACTGCGTAGTTGTGAGCTGAGTTTTGTAACCTTGTGAACCTAAATATCTGAAAATTGTATGTTTGCATCTATAGATGAGAGAAAATAATAATAATAATAATAATAATAATAATAATAATATTGTGTTTGTAAAACATATTTACACAAGTTACAAATTGTTTTTGTTAAGGTCTGTTTACAGATACAAAGCAAACAAAACTACATGTATAACTCGGGGCTCAAGTTCCCTGCCTGTGTGTGAGGCTACGTACACGGGTATTTTTGAAAACGGAGATTTTTCGTTTTTAGTTTCAACTTGCAAGTACGAATTTCGACCCAATTGTTCTTCCTTTCAGCTGACTGGTCAATGTCATGTTAATCACAAATTTAACAATCCAATCAGAGAACAGCTGGGTTTGGCTGTCAGAGTGGTGCACGTAGACAACCTACTATATATTTTTCTTTTTTTCCTTTTTCAGTCATCAGTGTCTGATTATCTTTGGCCTGAACGTGGCAGAAGGTAAACCAGTCTTCGGACCAACTGCGAGCTGGTCATACACAAGGCGCTTCTTAATATTCTCATTAGAAGAGTTGACCCTGTCTCTCTTGATAGTCTTAACAAGCTCGTTAAACAAGCGCTGCAGTGCTCTCTAGTCTGCCCACTGAATAAAAAAAACAAGTCCTTAAACCACAACAAACGTTCTTCAATGGTGAGGGGGGTAAGGGTTTAGCCTCCAGTTTTCAAGGCCCCTGTCACCAATTACACTGTCCCTGCCTTACAGACACTAAGAAAAATGAAGTCATAACCAGGACCATTAAAACAGTCAGCTTCTACACCGTCATGTTCAGGTCAGTCCAATGTATGCTTTATTGTGAAACATAAAGCATCTCCGGGAACCCTGGTTGGTCCAGGTTCAGGTAGATGGCTGTGCGAAACTGTTTCCAATTTTTGATAGACATGGAGTGTGTACCGCCAACTCCCCAAAGATCCCACTCACCAGAATCTACACACAGGATCATCTTCCATCACTATATTTAATTGAATACACATACCACCGCGCAAAATTAATATCGGTCTCTGTAGCCTCTTAATGGCCTCCTGATGGTCGGGTATCTGGGTACACACCTAGGACATCAGGAATTATTTTGAAGTCTCGTCCGGCTGTCATGGTTGGAGATAGAAATCATTGCTGCAACTGCTGATGGTATCCCTGAAAATGAAATGAAAACTTTCCCCTCTTGCTCTAATATATAGCTAACACCTTAAAACACACCCACAAGGAGGAGACAGGTGCGGGGTTTATGTGAACAAGCAAAGCTATCAGTTATATTCTTCTGACCTATATTTGTAACAGAATTGAGCCTCAGTAAACATGAGGTCATTGAGGCAACCTATCTACTCTACAACTTAACCTAGTTTTCTTACCTAGACATTCACTTAGTGTAACCCATTATAAATCTTTGGTTCATAAACATATCCATTTTGAGGTTTATTTACTACTTGTATGTATTTTAACAGAGCAAGAGGTGGACCACACATTTGAAGATCTGCTGGTCTTTGTAACTGGGGCTGACTTCCTTCCACCTCTAGGTTTCACACGGTCCTGCAAAATTGAATTTTATGAGCAGGAGTCAGGGATGCAGCTTATGCCTTTATCTCTCAAGAGGTGTTGTGGGAGAGGAACAGTTTAAAGAACTTATGTACACTGCATTAAAAGGATACCTGGGTTTTGGAAAGGCATGGATGTGCACTTATAAGACCTGATGCTGCTGAGGAAAGATGGCGCTGGTGTTTGTGGCTTGCTGTCTATCACTGGCAGTGTTGTGTTTGTTTGTGCTGATTTTATTAAGTGTTATGATAAATGTCAACTCTCTCTTGGTGTATGATCGCCAAACTCTACTGGATCTCCAACTTTCTGTCAAAGATCTGGCACAGTGGAACCAAGCTGGACATAAAGCCTTTCCCCCATTACTAGAGATCCTGTTGTCAGCCTGGATGGGACGTTCCAACCCTGAAAACCCCGTTCTGCTCATCCCCGCTGTCTAAAATCACATCAGTCTAAAATTGTATGTAACCACGAATAACGTGTTTTGAAAACTAACTGCACAACATGCAGCACTATTAGTTCTCTCAGTCTCAGAGCAGCATTTCTAATTTTGATTGAAACTGTCAGAGAAAACGGAGCCTCGAGCAAGCCAGGATATTAGTTTACAGAGGCTGTTAAAATTATATGTCTAACGTTAAAATGTTGGTGACACAATAATTTCATCCTAATGGCACTGACATATTCATAGGGTTAACTTTTGAGACAATATATCATGAGATAGTCATGATTTTGCAAATATTCCACCTTGTAGTGCAGTTTGCACAAATTGTTTTAAAAATGCACTCACCCTACAAACATTACTGATGAGTCAAGATCTGCACAAACTGACAGAAACACTGAAGCAGCTACACATTTTATTCTTATTGTCATGTATGTCCTATTTGTCAGGTGACAGAAGAACCAACACGAAGCTCAGAGAGTAATGGTGATACAAGATCACAGGTGAAATTGGATGATGACTTGGTGGTTCATGACTGTATTTGAAGCACATGTGTGACTGCATGTATTTGGAATGTCTCACTGTTATTTATCAGGTGACAGAGGCAGCTCTACCATGTTGTAGCTTGGACAGAGGTGAAGAGGCGAGGTCACAGGTGACTGACTGATGATTTGGTGCTATAGATTAACTAGTATTTATTATCATGACAATTGTTAGGCTGCTGATGTAAATTGATTCATTAGTGTATATTTGACAAAGAATCTGAATTGACATGTCTAACTTTTTATATGGCACAAATCAATGTGTTATTTTATCAGGTGGCAATATGTCCTAGTGCAGTCAGAGGGGAAGAGCCAGGGCCAAAGGTGAGGCACATCAAGCACATAATAATAATTTTAATCTGAGGATAAAATGCTTGTACTGAGGCTGAAAGAAGCTTCAGTGCTCTCAGAAGACTAAAAACATGGCTAAGGTCAACAATGACTCAAATGAGATTAAACAATGCTGCTGTGTGCCATGTCCACCAGGAGAGACTGGACAGTATAGATGTAAAACAAATATGCCAGCAGTTTATCTCAGTTAACGAGAGGAGAAGGCATGTGTTTGGCTGCTTCACATAGTGGACATTGAGTTTTGTGTGGGGAACCAATAGTCCATGTCTGTTGCTGTAACAATAGTTCATGTTTAGAATAAAAAATCCCAGCTCACTGATTTGATCGGGGCCTAAAATGTTTCATAATTTTACTGAGAGATCTTTTACTTTGTGGTAATCTTAGATGAGTAGTTTTATGGACAAAAAACCACCAGGTCATTCAGTGTTCCCTTAGTGCTAATGTGTCAGAGATGCTGGTGTATTATAACTGAAGGAATGTTGTTAAGTCCTTGAGGTCATATTCTTTTATTGTCATGACTCTATTTTTATTTTTGTATGATACCTGATTTATATGGAATATGGCTGAAGTAAACTAAAGTCTAAAATACTTAGTCAGTCATTTGTTTAATAGTAATTTAACATTGTATAATTCACATATAAAACTATGAATTGTAATTTTAAATTGTTTAAAAGCATGTAGAATAGCATATGTAGGCAAGTATATTTCTCCTTTTTTAAATCAAGAAGCAAAGACAAAAAGGGGGGAAAAAAAAGAAACAGGGCAGGGTTCAGTGGTTGAATCAACCGTCCCCACCAATGCCAAAACCAAATCTACGCCCTAGGATTGGATACTTTGCACAGTTGACTCTGGAAACCTGTGGTTCAAACCTGTGGCCTTCCTTCATGAAGCTGGGTTGCTCTTAACGTTCCTGAATGGGATTGCTCCTGGCATCCTGCCTTCTCCAGAATTGTACATTTTTAAAATGTATAGCTTGAAAGTCCTTAGTATATAGAATGAAGAACAGTTTGTTTTGTTTTTACAAATAATGTGATTGCGTTTCTGTTTCTAGTTATATTTAATGGTTCAATTAAGACAAGAGCTGGGTAAGCAGGAGACAAGCCATGCACAAAATATTATGTTCACATAATATTTCTCAAGTATTGGAAGCTAAATTACAATTTATTCATCTTAAAATGTTCTTTTTAAAAGACTGTTGTGCATTCATGTTGAAGTATTCAAATATACAACACTGTAGATTTTGGGGGATTGATTTCAATAATACATGGTCATTATGTGTTACCTTCTGACTGATTTACAACTTAAAACACTTATAAATATTGTGTTTTAAATCTGATTACCTCAAGGCCTCATGACATCCTCAACACTATGCATTTGAAAATATAAAAGTGATGAGTACCTCTTTCATTGAATTTTGAGTGTTTTAATCAACTGTGTTACATCTGTGGTGTTCCCAGTAAAAAGTGACCGCCATAGTAAATGAATGGGAGTCCCGTCCCCCGAATGGCCCACTGAATGACCACTGAACGACCCATTGAACCACCCACTGAACTGAATTTGGTAGTGGAAAATGTTTGTTACACTAAAATGGAACACTAAAGTAAGGGGGGTGGGGGTGCACAGAATTGGAGGGCTATGTTTAGTGTAACAGAAGTTCAGTAAATGGTGTAGTAAACACATTTCAATTTTCCTCAGATGTCCAACAATTATGCAGATGCAATGCGTGGTAACTATCTGTAATAAATGGGGCACTTTCATTTATGTAAGCCCTAGAAATCAACCAAAGCAGACCGGAAATTGTGCGTGTTACTTCACACATGTGCCAGTAGATGGCAGCACAAGACTATAGTTTAGCTTTGTAAATTTAGTCAGAAGTGCGTGTGATCAGCTCTCTGTTGGGATGGTTAATTTGACAATCTGCCCCATCTCTCTGTCTTGTTCATGTCCTATTCTCATCTTGGTATGTAATGGAATGTATGGAGTAGCCTTTATAGGTGATCCTGTGATTGAATCTTCTCATTCAGGGTTAAAACATGTTATCAACTTCCAGCCTGAGTTAGAGGGTACTCCTGAACTTAGTAACGGCCGTACTATGCAGCCTGGGATAAATATCAATCTGTACATCATCCAGCAATTTGAGTGCTCAAGTCTAGCAGAAAAGTGCTGAAATTGGGTCCTTTTCCAGCAAATGGAATTCTAGCTGGAATTCTGAGTTTAATCCTAGGATGAGAGAAACTAAAGGTTTTCTATAAATTGAGTTTTTCTGACTCCTTTTGTTTCTTTCTTTTTAAAAAAAATAATAAATGTACAATAGCTGCCTACAAATGCAAGTTTGAACCTAAAGACACATTTTCTCACAAAGGTCAACAAATCAAAAGTATTGTAAAGTCACATATTCATGAATGGTGTCTTATCTGTTTACAAATTTATAAATTATAATTTTTAGGCTCTCCTGTTACTGTCGAATGCTGGTATTGAGGATCCATTGATGAGGGCTGTTCAGTACACATGTATGTGCTTAACTCCAGGTAAACATACAGAGTTGACTGAACTTAATCTGTTCTGGAAGTGAGAACTCAGATTCCATCTCAAAGTTCATCAACTCAGAGAGCTCTGCATTTGTTGAATCTGCTTTCAGGAAGGTTGCAGGTTTAACTCTGAGCCTAACTTTCAAGTCCAAGTTGGTTAACTCTAAATATGGCAGCTGACCTGTGACTATCACCTGTTCTGGAACTTTAAGTATTGATTGATTGAATCTTTATTTTGAACATGTTGAAAAAGTACAACAACGTAGAATCCAAAGAGACAAATAAACAAAGCAAAACAAAAGGAAAAACGAGCAACCACAACTACAAATAACTTTCATGTTCAAAAAGGAGCAGGAAGAAGCTTAAGCTTATTTAATCCCACCCCTTTTCCACTATGTAGTAATCAATAGACTACAGAAATACCTCCTTGCAATTACATTATATGTTATGTGTATTTTTTTTTTAATTTATTTATTAATTTTATATATATATATCTATAGATATATAGATATATATATATCTATATCCATACACACATATACACATTTTCAATAACCCCAGTAACACCTCAAAGGATACACAACCTACAGATATATATACCCATACATACCCGTGCACCCGCACACACATGAAAATATTGGACAAGAACACCCTATCAAATCTCTACCTCCTCCCTGTACCCTGTAAAAACCATGTCCTTAAACTGCTTTTTAAACTGCGCCATGCTCGGACATTGCTTCATATCTTTACTTAGTCTGTTCCACAGCTTCACTCCACACACAGAGATGCAAAAACTTTTTAATGTTGTACAGATACAAGGATGTTTTAAGTTTAATTCCCCCCTCAAATTGTATCCCCATTCCCTTTTAGAAAACAGTTTTAGAATATTGTCAGGAAGCAGGTTATTTATTGCTTTATACATAATTTGTGCAGTGAGAAAATGAACCAGATCTGTGAATTTTAGAATTTTAGATTTTTAAGTATAAGTATAAATAAAACATCCATTTGAATCCAGTGGACTGAGGAATGTGAACACGGTCAGTGCTGACCATGATCCTGTTTTTCTTTTTTGTTTTTTTAAACGAGCTCAGTCATTTTAATCAGTGCTGTCCGGTGTGGGGGGGACAACAAAATAAATAGCACTAACATTTAAATGGCATTTTATATAGATAAGGGACAAACTGCTTAATTACTAAAGTGAAGAAAATGCCATCTTACACTAAATTTATCAGGTGAACCACACTTGAACAATTCTGGTTCAATCTTGATCCAGTGATTGCTTAGCTTTTTCTATGGTCCCTGCTTATCTTCTGTATTATTTGCCCATTTTTCCTTCTTCTGTTCTTTTTTCTGTCAATATGTAGCTAAAGTCTGTGTTAGACACACCTGCAACAAGTATGTTCACAATTGTTTACTAACAGTAAAGATGTTACATCACACAGGATTTCCACATATATCTAGTCTAGTGGTTTGACTCCCCCCCCCCAAAAAAAATGTAAAAGTTTGCTGTACAAG
This sequence comes from Oreochromis aureus, assembly GCF_013358895.1. NCBI lineage: Eukaryota > Metazoa > Chordata > Actinopteri > Cichliformes > Cichlidae > Oreochromis > Oreochromis aureus. The sequence continues at coordinate 15,081,964 of NC_052948.1, read as the reverse complement.
TGACACTGTTTTTATTTCTTTATGTTAAAAATATTTTCTCATATGCTCCCTATTCACTCATGTATATCAGCATATAGAATCCTCTTACTTTTCAATTGAGTACTTTAGTTGATATGTGGGTGCCCTCCAGAGGCCAATGCATATATTACTGATACAGATCTGATTGCATATCTGGTTTTTACACATACATGTTAAAAGTGTAAAAATATTCTTGACATACTGTTAATATTATTAAAATTGAAGGCTATTATATATTGGCATTACTTTAAATAGAGCAAAACTGTATTTTGATAAAAGTTAAGGTCTCCGCTTGTTTCAGTAAAAGCATTCTGTCATTTGTTTGCTTTATGCTTTTATGTTTGATTATGCTTTAAAGACATCAAAATGCATAGTGGGGTTAGTGTAAAAACTGTGACAAGCATTGGTACAGATGAACATAAGCAATCACTTGGCAGCAAGGTGAATCTGTGATGAATTGGTGTGGTCCGCACTTCTTCTTTGATTGGGTAAGAGGAGTTGAAGGCAAGTGGCTGAGGAAACCATGGCCCTGCCTATTTTTAAGAAAACGGCGTTTTAAACTGTGTCACAGCTGGCACTGAGCGGGGCTTTTTCCCCAGCACCCACAAAAATGGCGTTCATTGCGCAGCTGCGTGACGTAAAAAGCGGCATGCCACTCAGAAGGGGCGGTCAAGGGCCACACTCTGGCATAAATTACGGCGTTCTGTCTAAGTCAGCGCAGTTGTTTTTGGCGTTCTGACTACCCAGGTTACGTATAGAATCAAAGAGAGAGTTAGCAAGTAAGAGCATATTTGCAAAATGCTTCTAGTGTTGTACTTACCACTGATATGTGGACCTTAATGTCCACAGAGGCATATTTGACTGTAACAAGTCATCTCATTGAAAAGTGGAAAATGAGAGAATTTGTCCTGGAATCCCACTCTTTCCATAGGCAGCACAGATAATATCAGCTCAGCACTTAAGCGAATCACAACTGAGAAGGTGGTTGCAGTTGTGACAGACAATTGTGCAAATATGGTTGCTGCAGTGCACAAAGCTGGATGGAGGCATCATCCACGTTTTGCACACACACTGAATTTAGTTGTAAAGGACAGTGTAAAAGCTGTCCCAGAAGTGGTGCAGGTGCTGGGAAAATGCCGTGCAATCGTGTCCTTTTTTCACCACAGCACAAAGGCTACAGAGAAGCTCAGGGATATACAGCACCATTTGAAAGTGGCAGAACACAAGCTAATTCAGTCAGTAGATACCCGCTGGGACTGTCTTTTACATGTTGGAGCGGCTCTGTGAGCAAAATGAAGCCGTGGGAAGAATGCACTGTGCTTAAATGTGGGAGAATTATCCCTCATCAAGCTAACAGTTGATGCACTACGGCCGTTTGAAGTAGTAACACAAGAAGTTTCATCTGAAAAACATGTTTAAGTCTCCAAAGTGATTCCACTTGTGTCACTCATTCACAGGGCTGTAGCAGCCTGTGAACATCAGGGCAGCGCCCTTGCCACACAACTGGCACAGCAATGCCAGCGCAGATTCAGGGGTATTGAGAGCATTCACTGTCTAGCTGCAAGTACATTTCTGAATGTTAGGTTTAAACACCTTGGTTTTCGAGACAAAGACAATGTTGACATATTTAAAAAAAAAAAAAAAAAAAAAAATGTCTCCACACTGAAATGTAGGAAGTCTATCAGCCAGGACAGTCTGCTCCCACTCTAACTGTAAGCTCAACACCTACTTTTAGCTCTGCCTCAGGGCCTTCTACTTCAGGGTCTATCCAGAGTCCTCCACCTGCAGATCCAGCTGCAACAAAAGCAGGGATATGGACAGATTTTGACATGCAGGTTTTGTCAAGCCAACATCATGGTCAGCTTCCAGTGATGTACTCATTGAAATATGCTGGTACTCAGAGGAAAAACTGATTCCCCGAGATAAGGATCCACTAGCTTGGTGGCAAGAGCATGAAGAAATCTTCCCATCCCTAAGCAGACTTACTGTGAGATACCTAGAAATTGTTGCTTCTTCTGTACCTGCAGAGTGAATCTTTCAAAAAGCAGGAGAGGTTGTGAGCAAAAAACGGAGCAGACTTAAAGGGAAAACTGTAAATATGCTGTTGTTCCTAAACAAAAACCTGTGAATAAGGGAAAGTGTTACGGTCAAATATTTTTTTTGAAATGTCAAGTCAAGTTAAATGACATATTAAATTACGTGTTCAAATACCACACAACTTCAGGTTTTTTTATTTGTATATAATAATTCTTCATTGTTAAACAGTAATAAAAGTAGTCTGATGTCCTGTAATCATTATGAAGCTATAATTTGAAATACAATTAAACATTAAGTTTTTGTATAAAGTACTAGTATCGAATCAGTAGGGTCAATACCACTCTGAATTTTATTTGGTATCGGATCGGAAAGGAAATCAGTGGTATCGCACATCACTAGTTCTTGGTGTCCGGGCTGGGTGCGTAAGCATGTACTGGCTCACTCCTGGAAGCTGCATGGTGGGGCCTGGCTCCCATGGCTCGGTTGGCCCCCCTCTGGGATGTGGAGGGCCCTTGGGTCTTAGTCCGCTCTGGCGTAGCCAGCTGCGGGCAGAGCCTGTGGGCTCGTTGCAGCAGCCCCTTGTGGCTTCTGCACTGTGGCTGCTGGGTGACCCTCCATCTGGGACTGTCCTCAGCTTTTTTAAGTAGTCCTCTTGGATTCTCATCCTCTGGGGGGCCTCTAGATGTTGTTGAGCCTCTTCACAACTTCTCTTTTCTTCATCTTTCTATTTCCTATCTACCGGTCCTGTTTGTTTCGTTTGTAATAATTTAAAAGTAATAAAGATCAAACAAATGATGACAATCAAGTGGACCAGTATGGCAAAAGCCGTAATGATCCACTAGGGAAAGTAAATCTGTTGGGCTTTTTTCTTGGCCTTCAGGCAATAATTCTGATTGCTACAGAACTGGACAGGACAGGCAAAAGGAAAAAAAAAAAAAAAAAAAAAAAAAAGTAATTCATGACTGGAAGTTGTGTAACTGCTTACAAAAAACCTATAATATACTGTATTATATAACTGCTTATACTTGTGACGCACAAAATTGAAACTCTTTCACTTTCACATTCACTGAAAAAAAATCTCTCTCATATATATACACACACACACACACACACACACACACACACACACACACACACACACACACATATATATGTGGAGAGAGAGAGAGCGAGAGAGAGAGAGAAACCTTCGCCCAATTTCTCTGATGTGCAATATTACCAAGTGCAATTTCCCTGATATAACAAAGTATTTTATTCTGTTTTGTATAGTATTTAATTCTATTTTATCATATTGTATTCTATTGTTTTTTTCTTAACCTTTAATGCTCTTAACTTGTACTGTCCACTTTCTGCCGTAACCAAAACATTTCTCACGTGTGGTTCTAATAAAGGTTTATCTTAGACAGTACTTGTGATGCACAAATGCACAAATCTAAACTCTGACATTTGCATTAACTCAACATGGAGCCATATTTGTACATTTAAGATTTGTTTTGAAGAAACATCTTTTAAGCTGCATTTGATGTTTAGTTTTCCTCTCACTAAGCTGTTGATGATTTATCCCATACAAATATTTAGTAAGCTGTTACTAAAATACAGATGTTTGGTAGAATTTGGTAGAAGGTGGTAAAAGTAGCTTAATGTGTTCTAAAAGCAAAACACAAACTTACTGTCCAGACTATGTATGAGAGTTGAAAAATTTGCAGCTTAACATGCCACCAGACCTCATGTATGTAAACAGGTTGGCAATGATGGTAACCAAGGATGTAGACCAGTCAGTTTATTGCACATCCTGTGCAATTTATGAGCCAGTAGCAATTTAGATAGCGCCATATGCACTCTTACTGCACTACCAAATGTTAACTTAAAGTAATATATTTTATGATGTGTTTTAATATATGTTTTATTGTCAAATGAGAATGTCTTGATTTTACAGTAGCATTTATTCTTTTGTAGGATTTTAGCTGGATTTAGATATTTTAAATATTGCGAAAACAAAAAATCTTCACTGGGGCTGTGTGGTTGATCATATCATAATTTCATTCACAATTCTGGATATCAAGATACGATCACTAACATCCATCATGGACAACACCTCCTGCATGAGACTGTACGAGCACTCAGGAGCTCGTTCAGCAGTAGACGTTTACACCCACAGTGCAGGAAGGAGCGCTACCGCAGGTCATTCTTACCAGCAGCTGTCAGACCATACAACACACTTTAACATACTTTGGTCATCTTACTCACCAGTTTGTTTGTTCACTGTACATTTTATACATACCTACATGCAATTTTTCTATACATATTTCTGTATATTGTTACCTGTATATACGAACTCCAGTTGCTTATGTATATAGGACTACTTTGTGTCTTCCTTTTATATTTTATATTCCCCTTGCTACAAGAGCTGTGTAACACCGAAATTTCTCATCCGTGGGATAATAAAGGTTTATTCTACTCTATTTTATTCTAAATCTTGATGACCTGTTAATCCACCATGGGTTTTTTTTTTAATGTATCTGAACACCAAGATTGCTCACTTGTTCTTGGGGCATCCTCCACTTTGGACTAAATAAAGAAATGGACAGACTCAATACAACAGGCCCCTGCACAGTTGGCAGTCCACAAATATAATTAAACAGTAAATGAGCAATTTTGAGCTTTGTGACACATGGCATTCTCTTCACCCCAGCTGTAACAATATACAGGGTGGGCCATTTATATGGATACACCGTAATAAAATGGGAATGGTTGGTGATATTAAAGTCCTGTTTGTGGCACATTAGTATATGTGAGGGGGAAAACTCCTCAAGATGGGTGGTGACCATGGTGGCCATTTAGAAGTTGGCCATCTTGGATAGAACTTTTGTTTTTTCAATAGGAAGAGGGCCATGTGACACATCAAACTTATTGGTAATGTCACAAGGAAAACAATGGTGTACTTGGTTTCAACGTAACTTTATTCTTTCATGAGTTATTTACAAGTTTCTGACCACTTATAAAATGTGTTCAATGTGCTGCCCATTGTGTTGGATTGTCAATGCAACCCTCTTCTCCCACTCTTCACACACTGATAGCAACACCGCAGGAGAAATGCCAGCACAGGCATCCAGTATCCGTAGTTTCAGGTGCTGCACATCTCGTATCTTCACACCATAGACAATTGCCTTCAGATGACCCCAAAGATAAAAGTCTAAGGGGGTCAGATCGGGAGACCTTGGGGGCCATTCAACTGGCCCACGACGACCAATCCACTTTCCAGGAAACTGTTCATCTAGTAATGCTCTGACCTGGCACCCATAATGTGGTGGTGCACCATCTTGCTGGAAAAACTCAGGGAACGTGTCAGCTTCAGTGCATAAAGAGGGAAACACATCATCATGTAGCAATTTCAAATATCCAGTGGCCTTGAGGTTTCCATTGATGAAGAATGGACCCACTATCGTTGTGCCCCATATACCACACCAAACCATCACTTTTGTTGTTCCAACAGTCTTGGAGGGATCCATCCAATGTGGGTCAGTGTCAGACCAATAGCGGTGGTTTTTTGTTTGTTAACTTCACCATTCACATAAAAGTTTGCCTCATCACTGAACAAAATCTTCTGCGTGAACTGAGGGTCCTGTTCCAGTTTTTGTTTTGCCCATTCTGCAAATTCTGTGTGCCGATCTGGGTCATCCTCGTTGAGATGCTGCAGTAGCTGGAGTTTGTAAGGGTGCCATTTGTGAGTAGCTAATATCCGCCAAAGGGATGTTCGACTAATGCCACTCTCCAGTGACATGTGGCGAGTGCTATGCTGTGGGCTCTTGCTGAATGAAGCTAGGACAGCCACTGATGTTTCTTCATTAGTGACAGTTTTCTTGCGTCCACATTTTGGCAAATCCAACACTGAACCAGTTTCACGAAACTTAGCAAGCAGTTTGCTAACTGTAGCATGGGAGATGGGTGGTCTCGTAGGGTGTCTTGCATTGAAATCTGCTGCAATGACCCGGTTACTGCGTTCACCAGATATCAACACAATTTCAATCCGCTCCTCACGTGTTAACCTCTTCGACATGTAAATGGCTGTGAACAAAGAGTAACTTGTAAATAACTCATGAAAGAATAAAGTTACGTTGAAACCAAGTACACCATTGTTTTTCTTGTGACATTACCAATAAGTTTGATGTGTCACATGGCCCTCTTCCTATTGAAAAAACAAAAGTTGTATCCAAGATGGCCGACTTCTAAATGGCCACCATGGTCACCACCCATCTTGAGGAGTTTGCCCCCTCACATATACTAATGTGCCACAAACAGGACTTTAATATCACCAACCATTCCCATTTTATTACGGTGTATCCATATAAATGGCCCACCCTGTACTTTTTTCCTCACATGTCCATCACTCCTACTCTCATCTGGATTATGTCTTAATCAGCAGCTCACGGTTGACTGACATTTTAGACACTGAGATACACCCTATAGCTGTCAGCGATCACACTTCATGTCTTTAATACTAATACATAACAAAATCATTCCACCAAGTAAAAACTGAAGATTTAATACATCATTGCTTAAAGATGAAGATTTGATTAATATTTTTTAAAAAGACAGGACTTTATATTTTGACTATAATGACCTGCCTAGAACATTAGCATCTGTTCTCTGGGAAGCAGGAAAAGCTGTTATGAGAGGTAAAATAATTTTATTCTCATCACATAAAAAGAAAAGAGAACACAAATATATACAGGAATTAGAAAAAAAAAAACCCAAATCCTTAGAAGCCTACATTTCCTGCCAGGAACAGGAAATACTGAACAAAATATGTAAAAACAAACTAGAATGAATTGAAATTATTAATAAAAACAAACAAAAAAACAAAAAACAAAAAAAAAAACACAATTTATACTACAAAGACTTCACTTGCAAAATTTTAAACATTGTAACAAATCCGGTTGATTTCTAGCTAACCAGTTAAAAGTAAATAAATAGAAAACAAATATACCTGCTGTCAGGAAGCGCTGTGAGTAGTAGTAGCTTTTTTGTTTAATTAAATTAAATGTTAAATGTTTAATTAAACATTTCCTGCCCCGAGTTCCTGAAGGCTCTGGACGTTGTAGGGCTGTCCTGGTTGACACGCCTCTGCAATGTTGCGTGGAGATCAGGGGCAGTACCCCTGGACTGGCAGACCGGGGTGGTGGTCCCCATCTTTAAGAAGGGAGACCGGAGGTGTGTTCCAACTATAGGGGATCACACTCCTCAGCCTCCCGGAAAGTCTATGCCAGGGTGCTGGAAAGGAGAGTTCGTCCGTTAGTCGAACCTCGGATACAGGAGGAACAATGCGGTTTCGTCCTGGTCGCGGAACACTGGACCAGCTCTTTATCCTCTCGAGGATACTTGAGGGTGCATGGGAGTTTGCCCAACCAGTCTACATGTGTTTTGTGGACTTGGAGAAGGCATTCGACCGTGTCCCTCGGGTGTCCTGTGGGAGGTGTTGCGGGAGTATGGGGTGTCTGGCCCACTGTTACGGGCCATTCGATCCCTATACAACCGTTGCAAGAGTTTGGTTCGCATTGCCGGCAATAAGTCGGACTTGTTTCCGGTGGGTGATGGGCTCCGCCAGGGCTGCCCTTGTCACCGATTCTGTTCATAATTTTTATGGACAGGATTTCTAAAGCGCAGCCAAGTGGCGGAGGGCTTTCACTTCGGTGGCCTCAGAATCTCATCTCTGCTTTTTGCGGATGATGTGGTTCTGATGGCTTCATCGGTGGGGGCCTCCAGCTCGCACTGGAACGGTTCGCAGCCGAGTGTGAAGCAGCGGGAATGAGGATCAGCACCTCCAAATCTGAGGCCATGGTTCTCAGCCGGAAAAGGGTGGAGTGCCCACTCCGGGTCGGGGATGAGTTCCTGCCCCAAGTGGAGGAGTTCAAGTATCTTGGGGTCTTGTTCGCGAGTGATGGGAGAAGGGAGCCGGAGATCGACAGGCGGTTGGTGCTGCGGCTGCAGTGATGCGGACGCTGCACCGGTCCGTCGTGGTGAAGAGGGAGCTGAGTGTAAGCGCGAGCTCTCAATTTACCGGTCGATCTACGTCCCGACCCTCACCTATGGCCACGAGCTGTGGGTAGTGACCGAAAGAACGAGATCGCGGGTACAAGCGGCAGAAATGAGCTTCCTCCGAAGGGTGGCTGGCCTCTCCCTTAGAGATAGGGTGAGAAGTTCGGCCATCCGGGAGGGGCTCAGAGTAGAGCCGCTGCTCCTCCACATCGAAAGGAGCCAGTTGAGGTGGTTCGGGCATCTGACAAGGATGCCCCTGGGCGCCTCCTGGGTGAGGTGTTCGGGCATGTCCCACCGGGAGGAGGCCCAGGGCAGACCCAGGGCGCGCTGGAGAGATATATCTCGGCTGGCCTGGGAACATTGGTGTTCCCCGGATGAGCTGGAGGAGGTGGCTGGGGAGAGGGAGGTCTGGGCTTCTCTGCTTAGGCTGCTGCCCCCTCGACCCGACTTCGGATAAAGCGGATGAGGATGGATGGATGGATGGATGTTTAATTAAAACACATAATGGTTTCATTAAATAAAACGCTATTAAACACATGTAAACTCATATGACCCCTGAACTCACAAGCATGTACAAAGTCCGTTCACGCGCACACATGAACGTGCAGGGGGATAGGGGAGGGGGGATGCGGGTGGGGTGGGGAGGGGGGATGCGGGTGGGGTGGGGGTGGGGGCAAAAAGCTACAGGTATAATACTACTGCTGTGTGGCAGGCAGGAGTTGGACCCAAAATGCAAGCTCTCAGACTCGAGGGGTTAACTCAAAATCACAGCTTTATTGGCTGGCAAGGAAGATGCATACGAAACAAAACTACACTGGGAAATGTAAGTTCAAGGAAACACAGGGAGAGAGTGACACACAGCAATGAGGGACAACGCAACAGTGACACCGAGAAACACAAGGCCTAAATACACTGGGGAATAACGAGAGAATGAGACACAGAAGGAGAGCACAGGTGGGGGAATTCAGAACTGACGAGACAAGGAAGCAAAGTAGGATACACTCACATGAGACACAGACCTTCAAAGTAAAACAGGAAGTATAACACTGAGACGTGAACTTGACACGGTGGACACAGAGCAACTAAGAAACCGAGACATAACCATAAGGCAGAGAACTCTAAGAACCAAAAGACTAGAGATGATAAATAATACACAGAGGGAAATCCTGGAACACAAGAAACTAGACTCAAGGGAGTAACAAAAGACCAACCATGAGAACATAATTCACAATACAGAGTGACAAAAAACACAGGAAACTCAAAACATGCGAAGACACAGACCAAGAAACACGGACTTTACACAGAACAGAGGGGGCACAGGGAAAAATGAGGGGCAAGGGATCAAACTAGAAACCATAGAATAAATCACATGAGAACTCAACAAAATACAAAAATCACAAAGAACTAAAAACGCTGGGTCAGGAGACCCAGGACCCTGACACCTGCCGTTAAAGACTTATCATGGAACACAGTATATGTCCCTGAAAGAATAAACAATACTTTTATGGATTTTTATAAAACTTTATATTCAGCTACCCTCTGCCACTGTCTCTGTCCTGCCAGGCCCTCTTATTGGCCTCTGTGACCTCCCAGGTGTGTCCAATTATGATCAGGAGGGGGTGGAGTCTCTCCGGGACAAGTTAACAAATATATACAATAAAAACATGCAATAAAACCATAAGAATAAAACACCGTATGTTACTAAAAGATAAAAAGAATGATAAAACACAGCAACCCATACATTAATTAGTTGACTGATTGATTGATTGATTGAATTGATTGATTGAACACCAAGTTAACTTGTCCATTCCACCCCGTGACATATGAACCCTGCTTCTGCGTCTGAACTACTCTGCATTTATTGAGGCTGTTCTGTTTTTAAAATGTTTTAATGCTTTTAATACTGTATCTTGTTTTATTTAATGTGAACAAGCCCCTTAAAAAGACAGTGATCACTGTCGGCCTCTATCGGTTTTTATTACCACTATTCATCTGCAGCATGTTTTAAGGCTCAGTTTACACCATTCTGCAATTGTATTTGTCCCTAACCATTGGGAACCCTCAAGTATGCGTTCATCCTCCAGCTTCACTGTGCTTATGTGTTTATCTTATGCTAACCATAGCTGTGTAGCTAGTAACCACGTTGTCTTGTTTCTTTATGTTGTTGTGGGTTCTTAAGAATGACACCATTACTTGAAGAGAAGGTATTTTATCGAACTGTGGTTCACATGTAAAACAACCTTAGCCATCACAGTCTGCTCCGAGGTAGCGCCCTCTAGCTATCTAGCGCCCCCTACAGTCTAGGAGTATTAACAACTAACACATGATACTAGGCAAATAAGGATTTGCTGTTATCATTACATCTTCCTTTTTTTTTTTTCAACAATAAAATAACATACCTACTTTCACAAACATAAACAGTCTCTATTTGGTTTTTACTTGTTAAGCCAGGCTTTGTCAATGTAACGTTAACAACACAACTGGTTTTCAACAATTATGGTCCATTCAACACTAGTAACCAAACATAGTGCAACTTGCAAAGATACTATGACATTATCTTCCAAACAACATGTCAACACATTACATCTGTTCAATCAGTCTCATAAGTGGCTTCACTTGTCTTACAGATCTTCTCAGTGTTTGTTCTTGTGTATGTGCAGGTGTTTCAGGTGATAGTGTCTCATGTGTGTGTTGGGGTTGTTCAGCAGCCTCCAACCTCTGCTCCACTACTACTGGTCCCTTAAGAAGATCTCTGCGATTTCTTCTCAGCATAGCTCTGTCTTCTGTCTGAATGATGTATGATCGTGGTTGATCTTTCTTAAGAACAGTCGCTTTCTGTGCCCATGTGCTGGTTTTGTCCTTGAATCTCACTTGACCCCCAGCATACAGTTCAGGTAAGTTTTTCGTTCCTCTGTCATAATAGAACTTCTGCTTTGCTTTTTGTTGCTCCTTAAACTTCTTCACGCTGTTTCCCTCTTTTGTGTTAAGCAGATTATCCTGAATGGGCAGGTTTGATCTCAGGCGTCGTCCCATAAGAAGCTGTGCTGGTGACATACCACACTCAAGTGGCGTTGTGCGGTATACTAGCAGGCTTTGGTAGAAGTCAGCACCACTGTCTCTTGCCTTACTCATCAGCCTCTTCACGGTTTGGATGGACTTTTCCACTAGTCCATTAGATTGCGGGTAGTGCAGGCTTGATGTTGTGTGAACAAAGTCCCATTCTTTGGCAAACTGTCCAAACCTAATATTGGAGAATTGTGGTCCATTGTCTGTGAACACTTCACTTGGCACACCGTGTCGTGCAAATACGGCTTTCATAGACGTGATTACAGCCTCTGCTGTTGTTGTTTGTAGTCTACATACTTCCGGATACAAAGAGTAGTACTCTGTGACCACAATATAGTCCTTTCCTCCAGACACAAAGAGGTCAGCCCCCACTTTCTGATATGGTCGGTCTGGCACTGGGTGTGGCTTTAGTGGCTCAGCAGGATTGCTTGCTTGATATGTCAGACATGTTGAACAGTTCGACACTTCATTTGTCACATCCTGATTAATCCGTGGCCAGTACATCACCTCACGTGCTCTCCTTTTACATTTTTCCATGCCTAGATGCCCTGCGTGTATCTTTTTTGAGCATCTCTCCCGCAGGCTCTTTGGGATGACAATTTTACTTCCCTTGAACACCACATCATCCACTACAGACAGTTCTGCTCTGCAGTTCCAATACTCTTGAATTACAGGTGAGCAGCTTTGCTTACAGCTGGGCCATCCATCTATGATGGTTTTGTGCAGTGCTTGTAACGTTCCATCTTCGCTTGTCTCCGTTCTTATGAGCTCCATCTTCCCTTCTGCAACAGGAAGTGCACTTGTGACCATGCTCACATATGCCCTTACATCATCATCCATCTTGGTGTTTGCCGGCTCATTCCGATCAACAGCTCTGGATAATGTGTCAGCTGTGTACATCAGCTTGCCAGGTGTGTACATCACGTTAAGCGTGTAACGTTGCAGCCGGATCATCATTTTTTGGATTCTCAGCGGACAGTCATTTAGTGGTTTTTGGAACAATGCTATCAGTGGCTTGTGATCAGTTTCAACACTGACGGCCTGCCCGGACACAAACTGGTGAAATCTCTCACAGGCGTATGTTATGCTGAGCAGTTCTTTTTCAATCTGTGCATATCTTGTCTCTGCATCTGTCATGGATCGCGATGCATATGCAACAGGCTGCCACTCATCATACTTCTGCAGAAGAACAGCTCCCAGCCCACTCTGTGATGCATCTGATGAGATCTTAATAGGTCTCATCGGATCATAAAACTTCAGAACTGGTTCCTTTGTAAGCAGATCTTTCAAGTCACGCCACGCTTTCTCATGTTCATGATTCCACTCCCATTCGATTCTCTTTTCAGTTAGCTGTCTCAGTGGCGCCATTTTCTCTGAGAGATTGGGTATGAATTTTCCCATGTAGTTTATCATGCCATTAAATCTCTGCACATCTTTCTTGCATTGCGGCCTCGGCATGTTTTCAATTGCAGACACCTTGTGAGGATCTGGTCTGATGCCTTCACTGCTCAGGATATCTCCAACGAATGTCAGTTCCTTCGCCCCAAGCTGACATTTATCTTTGTTCAGCTTCAGATTGGCTTTTCTGGTTGCCTCAAGAACATTTCTCAGTCTCATGTCATGTTCAGCTTTTGTGCTTCCCCACACAATGATGTCATCCATTGACGTGTCGACTCCTTCCAGGTGTTCATAGATCATGTGTATTGTCTTGTGATACACTTCTGGTGCTGAAGCAATGCCAAATGGCAGTTGCCAGAATCGGTACCTGCCAAATGGGCTGTTGAACGTGCACAGTTTTGAACTTGCTTCGTCCAGCTTCAGTTGCCAAAATCCTGATGAAGCGTCTAGCTTGCTAAAGTACTTCGCTTTTGCAAACTGTGACATTATCTCTTCTCTTGTAGGTAGTTTGAATGTTCTCTCTTTATTGCTCTATTCAGATCTCTAGGATCCATGCAAACTCTGAGCTTTCCAGTCTTTTTCTCCACAATAACAAGAGAACTCACCCACTCCGTTGGTTCATCGATCTTTTCAATCACTTCCAGGTTTTCCATCCTGTCCAACTCGGCTTTTAGTGGCTTTTGTAGAGCAAATGGTACTTTGCGGCATGGATGAATGACTGGTGTTACACTTTCATCGACTCTGATTGTGTGTTCTCCAGCAAGGCAACCAAGTCCCTGAAATAGGTCACCATATTCCTTCATCAACTCATTATAGTCCATGTCATCATCAGTTTCCACGACGAGCACTCTTTTCACTAGGTTCAGACTCTCACAGGCATGTAACCCTAGTATAGGCTGCACATTCTTCGGCACCACAATGAATGTTAGCGTGTGCTCCTTGTCTTTGTGTGTCACTTTAACCATGCATTTTCCTTTCACAGGTATTTCTGCACCTGAGTATCCACTCACTTTCACCCTTGTTGCATGTATTTTAGGTCTAGGTCTGATTTTCTTGAACTCTGCTTCTGATATGACATTCACTTGAGCTCCAGTATCCAGCTTGACTTTCATGAGTGTGTCATTCACTTTGAGTGTCATTATCCAGTCCTTTTCACCTGTCTTATTGTCTGTCACTGCAGCTACATAGAGTTCCTCTGTGTCTTCTTCATCCACAGTATGAACTGTACTTTGTTTCAGGGTTTGAGCTTTGCAGCACCTAGCATAATGGTTATTTTTGTTACAATTATTGCATCTTTTCCCATATGCTGGACATTTTTTAGGAGGATGTTGCATTCCGCAGCGACCACAAGTCTTTTCTTTTCTGTCCCTGTTTGCTGGCGATTTCAATTGCAGTTTCATTTCAGCAGCACTCTCCTTTTTGACTCTGTGTGTGTTCTTATTCACAGCATCCACTCTGCAGCTGTCACCAAGCAGTTCTTTAGCTTGTGCCCTCACTGTTTCAGCTGCTCTGCACAGTGTTAACGCTTTTTCCAGGTCAAGATTTTCCTCTCTCAGTAGCCTCTCTCTCAGACCGTTATCTGGAATCCCGCACACAAGTCTGTCTTTTATCAAAGAGTCTGTCAGTCCTCCAAATTCACATGTTTTACTCCTGTTCTGCAGCTCTGTGACATACTGATCTATTGTCTCCCCTGTCTTCTGTACACATGTGAAGAATCTGTGTGTCACGGTCCTGGGTCGGTTCGACCCAGCATTTTGAGTTCCTTAGGTTTTGGTTTATTTCTGCATTATGGATTAGTTCTTATTCTCGGGTGATGCTGTTTTGATTGTGATTGTATTGTTTCTTTAAGCTATCTGGTGATGATGATGATGATGATGATGATGATGATTATTTCTGGTTTGGGTTTCGTTATCTTGCCCTCATGTTTAGTTTAGGTTGCCTGTGCTTAGTCTTCTCTGTCTGTCCATGATGTCTTTATGCCTGCTTATGAGTCTGCGTCTGTGTCTCTGTCTGTCGTGTGCTTCCTGTTTTATTTTGTAGGTCTGTGTCCTATGTCAGTGCGTTCAGCTTTGTGCTCTCCCTGTCTCGTCAGTGTAATCAGCGTCAGCCGTGTCTCCCAGCTGTTTCCTCTTCGCTCCGTTCACCTCTTGTATTTAGTGTCTGTGTCTTCCCCTACTCGGTGTCGCGTCGTCAACGTCTACTCACCCTCAGTTTCTGCTGTGTGTCCTGTTACCTGTTTTTGCCTGCCTGTTAGTTTATATTTTCCAGTTTAGTTAGTCTTCTGTTTGGTAAGCAGCCTGCAATAAAGCAGTTCATTCTGAGTTACTTTCGCTTCCGTGAGTCCTGCGTTTTGGGTCCTTCCTCTCTGCCTGCCTGCACACAGCCATGACACTGTGCCTCTCAAATGTCACATTTCTCTTAGGTATGCAGTAAGCCTCAAACTTCTCCATTATTTTATTCAGCTTCATTCCGTCACCATCAGTAAACGTGAAGTTATTATAGACTTCCAGTGCCTCATCACCCACTACATGCAAAAACACTGACGCTTGCTTTTTATCACTTGCCTCATCAAGTCCAATTGCTGACAGGTACAACGTGAAACGTTGCTTAAATCTTCTCCAATTTTCAGCCACATTTCCAGTCAACTGAAGAATCGGTGGTGGGTGTAAGCCGTCCATGCTCACGTCGCTAGGTCTCTTTTCTCTCCCTCGGCGAGTTAGCTACACTACGTTCACTGCTAAGCTGATCCGTCGGTACTGTTATATTGTAGTCCGTTACCTTTCTTCAAGTCCATCTTCTGACACCATGTCTTGTTTCTTTATGTTGTTGTGGGTTCTTAAGAATGACACCATTACTTGAAGAGAAGGGATTTTATCGAACTGTGGTTCACATGTAAAACAACCTTAGCCATCACAGTCTGCTCCGAGGTAGCGCCCTCTAGCTATCTAGCGCCCCCTACAGTCTAGGAGTATTAACAACTAACACATGATACTAGGCAAATAAGGATTTGCTGTTATCATTACACACGTAACACATCATTACTTATTAGTCTGACTTCAGTGACGCTACAAATGCCACTATTGTTTAGTTTTCTGTCTTCATTTCTGTCTGAAGTGATAGCAGAGCTGTACGTTTCAATTTTTGGATGTTAAACTTAATTGTTACACCTGGTAGAGCAGTCACAGACAGTTTGGAACTCTCAGTGATGCTGAGAGTTCCAAACTGAGGCTTCTCTCAAAATGTAAAAGAACCCACCCACCACTTTAATCACACTCTAGATCTTGTTTTAACATATGGCATAGAAACTGAACATTTAACAGTGTTTCCTGAAAACCCTCTGCTGTCTGATCATTTCCTGATAACATTTACATTTACAATAATTGATTACACAGCAGCGGAGAGTAGACTTTATCAAAGTAGATGTCTTTCTGAAAGTGCTGTAACTAAGTTTAAGAATATAATCCACCCACTGTTATCATCTTCAATGCCCTGTACCAACATAGAGCAGAGCAGCTATCTGAACGCTACTCCAACAGAGGTCGATTATCTTGTTAATAATTTTACCTCCTCACTACGTGCGACTCTGGATACTGTAGCTCCTGTGAAAACTAAGGCCTCAAATCCGAAGTCCCTGACTCCGTGGTATAATTCTCAAACACGTAGCCTAAAGCAGATAACTCGTAAGCTGGAGAGGAAATGGCGTGTCACAAATTTAGAGGATCATCATTTAGCCTGGAGAAATAGTTTGCTACTTTATAAGAAAGCCCTCCGCAAAGCCAGAACATCTTACTATTCGTCACTGATTGAAGAAAATAAGAACAACCCCAGGTTTCTCTTCAGCACTGTAGCCAGGCTGACAAAAAGTCAGAGCTCTACTGAGCCAACAATCCCTTTAATGTTAACTAGTAATGACTTCATGAACTTCTTCACAAATAAAATTTTTATCATTAGAGAAAAAATTACCAATAATCATCCCACAGATGTAATCTTATCTACAGCTACTTTTAATACCATCAATGTTAAGTTAAACTCTTTTTCTCCAATTGATCTTTCTGAGTTAACTTCAATAATTAATTCCTCCAAACCATCAACGTGTCTTTTAGACCCCATTCCTACAAAACTGCTCAAAGAAGTCCTG